>NW_007156840.1:0-844 GCF_000164805.1 Carlito syrichta | reverse complement strand
CACGAATCTACTAAACTTCTGGGCATCTGTCTTTTGATACTGAATTTGGAATCCAAAGAGACAGGAAAACTCAGGGCATCTTACTGAGCATTAAAAGGAGATCCGGTTCTAGGAGTTTTCATTTTCCGGAATCTACAGGGCCTCTTGATAAAGTTTAATCAACAATCTGGGCTTCTGTGTCCCTATATTTTCAGAGCTACTTGCTCCGTGTATATGCTAAATCTGTCATTACAGATCCTCAGGATGTTTCTAGTCCTCTTGACAGTTGTAATCAGGGATTTGGCCCTAGAAATCCTTTTGATTCCTGGTACCATCTACAACCATAATCATATTCCCCAGAATAAAAAGTTATATTGGTACAAAATTTCTCAATTCAGGTGACCTCAAAGTATAGAAAATTCTTGTGGGTGGGCAAGTACGAATTGGGATTTTGGGTTTGGAATATTCCAAATTTTGGGGAGGTCTTGTGAAGGGGAACCAGGAATCTTGGATTCCAGTTCCCAAAGAACATTATGGTTGTCTTTCTCTTGATATCCAAAAAACTGGAATTCTTGGTCTACAGGAACTGACTTGGCATCCTGCAGAGGGAAACAGGAAGCTGGGTAGTTGAGGTTGTCATATACAGGAAACTACAAGTCATATTGGTAAGGAAGTATAAGGAATCTTCCTTATGTGAGTCCTCAGTACCAAAACAACAGGCCGTCTTCCTACGTGGTAACCACGAATCAGATTTTTGAAGTAGGAATCTGGGTAATGGGTGTCCTCACATACAGGAAACTTCACTGCCTTTTGCTTAGTAAGAATAAGGAATCCGCGTCACTAGAGTCCTCAATCCCGAAAACGA
>NW_007156839.1:0-609 GCF_000164805.1 Carlito syrichta | reverse complement strand
AGATCTGGTATAAAGAGGACTAGGGTTATAAGGAGCAGTATTAAGATTGTTAGACCTAGAATGTCTTTGATTGTAAAGTATGGATGAAATGGAATTTTGTCGGTATCAGAAGAGATTCCTGAGGGGTTGTTAGATCCGGTTTCATGGAGAAACAGGAGATGAACAATCACAAAGGCTGTTACTACGAATGGGAGGATAAAGTGGAAGGCGAAGAATCATGTGAGGGTGGCTTTGTCGACTGAGAAACCTCCTCAAATTCACTCAACTAGGCTAGTACCAATATAGGGGATGGCTGATAGGAGGTTGGTGATGACGGTGGTGCCTCAAAATGATATTTGTCCTCATGGGAGGACATAACCTATAAATGCTGTTGCTATAACGGTGAATAATAGTAGGATTCCAATATTTCATGTCTCTAGGAAGGTGAAGGAGCCACAGTATAGGCCTTGACCTACATGTATAAATAGGCAGAGGAAAAATATAGATGCTCCATTTGCATGTAAGTACCGGATAATCCATCCGTAGTTTACATCTCGGCAGATATGTGTTATGGAGGAAAATGCGGTTATTGTATCTGATGTGTAGTGTATGGCTAAGAATAGTCCTGTG
>NW_007156838.1:0-853 GCF_000164805.1 Carlito syrichta | reverse complement strand
ACACTCAGCTAAATAAGAATTGCACTATCCACCTGCCAGCCAGAAGAAGGAGGAACACTGACACACCAGATGAGAGAACCTTCAATGTAGGACCAAAAACATAAGATAAACTTACTGCGTGCAGTCCGAGACATCGAGGTGGGAGAAGAGCTCACCATCTGCTACCTGGATATGCTGATGACCAGTGAGGAGCGCCAGAAGCAGCTGAGGGACCAATACTGCTTTAAGTGTGACTTTATCCGATGCCAAGTCCAGGACAATGTGACCTGCAACTCTTTCACCATCTGTACTACAGAGATGCAGGAAGTGGATGTTGGCCTGTATCCTAGTATGTCTTTGCTCAATCACAGCTGTGACCCTAACTGTTCAATTGTGTTTAATGGACACCACCTCTCAGCGTACCTGCTTGCTCCTTCAATGATATGGAAAAGGACTGGTCACTCATCCAGCGAGATACTGGCTTCCTGAAATGGAGAGACTGTGCTTGTAACTCTAAGGTGGACTATACTGTACCTGGTGAAAGACTATATATTAGTGACTGGGGTTTTAATGGCTCTACACTTGCTGCAACTAGAAGGCACTCCAATGAATGAGTACCAGACAAGCCATTCAACCTCATTTGTGGAGAGTCCTCACAGCCCTTCAACCAGTCAACCTGTCTAGGCCTGTTGGACAAACTCAGCAGTACCACATTAGGGATGCTTGCAGTTCTCTTACGTGTTTTTAATATGAAATAAGTACTAAGTTGTTAAAATTGAGTATCATAGCAATGTTTATAAGGTGTCTTGTACTGGGTGTATTTTTAACTAATTGTTAACTAATGCCTTTTACGAAGTTTTGTTATTTCTTGAGC
>NW_007156837.1:0-375 GCF_000164805.1 Carlito syrichta | reverse complement strand
TCATTGCAAGGCCCACCAGTCCGACTCCTCACTCATAACTCAGGGAAACTCCAGGGCAGATAACACGGCCTGACAAGCAGCCTTGGGGTCCATCCCCAGTGCGGCCCAACAAGCAGCCTTGGGGTCCATCCCCACCATGGCGGCTGTTACCCGCCCTGGTCCAAGCCATATGCCTCTCACTAATTCACCACCGCCAACTTCCCCCTCTATCTCAGACTTTATTCCATATCTACACTCAATCCCTCTGCTCTAACGTCTTTCCTGAAAAACTTCTTCACCCTCGACTCCCACCATATAAAGCTTATAAAAACCATCACCTCTCAATGTTCTATCTGCCAGCGAACTAATCCCCATACCCCCTTAAAACCGGGAACC
>NW_007156836.1:0-4932 GCF_000164805.1 Carlito syrichta | reverse complement strand
GTGATAGGCCTCAGAACAGGTTACTTCAAGAGCCCGCCTGATAAAGCCTGGGAATCTATTGACCCTTACAGCTGGGGACAGGAACAAAAGACTGAACCCAGAAATCTCCACAGGAAATGGAGGGCTCACTTAAGCAAGGTCCTAGCCTGGGACAAACTGGGATTGGTAAGAAGGCAGAAGAATCAGAGAAGAAGGGATTTGAGGACCATGCAGTCTCAGTTCTAAGTCTTTGAACAAGCTGATCTTTCTGCTCCTACTAGAATAAAGCACATGACTGCAATCATGTTCCCATGCCCCTTCCACTTACAGGAGCAGTCGATTCTATACCAAATACTTCTGCCAGTCAGGGTACAGAGAACCAATGAGTTGTCAGAATAGCAAGAATTCTGGTCAATGGAAGGCTAGGTCCTCTATGCAGTGAAATCACTCTGTCCAGCAAGGATGCCCTGCACAGAACATGGTCAACTTCCTCAGGGCAGTGTGAAAGTTCAACTGCATCTTGAATAATAGTACCGTAAAGCTACCTAAGGAGAATAACGTTAGCATTGAGTTCCAGGAGAAGGAGGTCATCTCTCACCCTACACTTGCTAGAACTGCAAAGTTCCCAAAGTAATTTTCAACTACATTCTACTTTCGAAAAAATGAAACCCTAATATGGAAAAAAAATACTAATATATTAAAAAAGTCAAGGTGCCAATGGAGTCACATGGGCTATGTGGACGTAAAAGCCAACAACAAAAGGTCAAGGTGCTGTCCCCAGATTTCACCATGACCAGTTTTCCTACCCCCTTCGCCTTTCTGACTTGCTAGATATACACAAAATCCATCCCAATGACTTCTGCAGTTTCATTGTTTGGAAGCTGCTGCATTTGAATACACAACGGCATGCATTCTCCCAGGGTTTCAGCATGGATTTCTGACCTTGTGCTGGTGCCAGGGATTCTCCATGGTTGTCACTCAGTGTTCGAGTCCTGCTGGGCATATGGAGACCAACATTCCAGGGCTTCCCACTAAGGAGAAGGGTGAGGATACAAAAATATCAAGGCCAATACTAGGCCAAGGGTGGTGTAGACAAATAAATGGAATACAAAGGTGGGGAAAAGTCCTTTGATTGGGGTGAACAGGAAGGTCACAGAAGAGTTCCCTTATGGGGAGAGGGCACTGCCAAAAGAGAGGTAACATGAGCTCTTGGCTGGGGCTGAGAGGCAAGCAGGTTGATCTCAGGATCAAAGTGGGCTCTATGAGATCAATCTGAGGATGAGCACTCCACTGCTCACTACAGAACACTTCTCAAAGAGAATATAAATGTCTTCCTTCAAACCATTTCTAACAATGTTAAAAATTAAAAGTCCTAGGTCACCTAGATGATCTGTGATAAAATACTTCAAGTTTATTGTGGCAGGCGTTAGGTTTCCAGTCAGATTTGGGACAGGAGTCTCTTTACTGTTCTCTCTATACACTCAGTAGTTCTTTGGGGCCTCTTAGGATTAGCATACATGATATTTGTGCCTATTGTACAAGGGGCTATGCAATGAAGTTCAAAAGATTACAGAAAGGTATGGTTTTGGCTTTCTTTTGAGACATAGCTAGACGACCTATAATTTGGTGGCATTTAATAGATTTCAGATCTACCTAAGAGAATACAACTTGCTTTCCACCGCTTGTCACCTGTCATTGTGCTTTCAGGACTCATGTTTATGATGCAGATACGAGAAGTCGCAGAGCAACAGAGGAGCCGCAATGCAATCAGTACTGGGAATACAAGTCATGACTTTAAGAAAATCTCGGCCAGGCTCGGTGGCTCGCCTATAATCCCAGCACTTTGGGAGGCTGAGATGAGTGGATTGCCTGAGCCTGTGGGTTTGAGACCAGCCTGGGCAACTTGGCAAACTCTCATCTCTACAATAAATAAACAAAAAATAGCTGGGAGTGGTAGCATGTGTCTGTAGTTCTGGCTACTCAGAAGGCTGAGGTGGAAGGATTGCTGGAGCCCAGAAGGTCAATGCTGGGTGGCCATGAGCATGCATGCCATTGCACTCCAGCCTGGGCAAAGGAGTGAGACTCCAACTCAAAAAGAAAGAAAGAAAGAAAGAAAGAAAATCTCCAGGAAGACCCTCAGTCATGTTATGGAGGACAATCAGTGAAGAAATAGTGTTTGACTCACATCTTTTAATGGAGTTGTTAAAAAAAAGTCACGTAGGGTAGGGTTAAAGTCAGGACTACCCCTATGCTATAATAGAACAATTGGGGTTTCTGTTTTTGTTTTTTTTGAGACAGGGTCTTACTCTGTCCCTCCAGCTGGAGTGCAGTACTACAAATCATAGCTCACCAGAGCCCCAACCTCCTAGACTCAAGTGATTTTCCCACCTCAGTCTCCTGAGTAGTGAGAATTACAGGCATGCACCACCATGTCTGGCCAATCTTTTTTATTTCTTATAGAGACGGGATCTTACTATGTTGCCCAGGCTGTTCTCAAACTCCTGGTCTCAAATGGCCATCCTTCCTTGGCCTCCCAAAGTATTGAGATTATAGGCATGAGCCAGCATGTCCTGCCTTAGAATAACAGTTTTTAACATCAGAGGAGGAACATCTGAGACCAGTGAGAATCTGGAAGTTATGACCCTTTCCTCTGGGGGGAAAAATACATATGGTTGAGAATTTTTATAAGTTTAAAATATGTGAACCTGCAATAGATTCAAAGTGATATTTCAGACTGGTAATTTGTAAGGTTCATATGGGAAGTGGGGCAGAAAGAGCCAAAAAAAAAGTTACAAAAAATAGGAATAACATATACTAACCTGTAGGAGATACCACAAAGCCACAAAAATTGATATGGCATGTTACTGGCATAAAAAGACAAATTGGTGGGACAACATTTTTAAAATCTAGAAATAAAACACCTGAGGGGATTTGGGATCTAATAAAGGAGGCATTTCAGAGTAGTAAAAGAAAAAAAAATCTGGATTGTTATCTAGATTTAAAAATAAATAATTAAAGGTAGCTCCCTATCTCATGCCAAACTAAAATCTAAATGGATGGATGGAAGGCTTAATATAAAAGGGTAAAGTCTATGAGTACTACAAAAAAAATAGCATTTATATATACTTACACAAGGTAGGTAGTTCTTTATAAATCATATAAACCTAAACACCACAAAAATTACTCTATTTGATTACATAAAATATCTACATGACAAAAACCACAAGAAAAAACTCAGAGAATATTTGTAACAGTAGGCAAAGTATTCAATTCTTTGAATGAATAAGGAGCTTCAACAAGTCAGAAATGCCAGAACCCCAACAGAGTATGGAAAAAAGACATGCACAGCCAGTGGCTCCAACGCAAAACATATTATAACTTACTTAAGGTTTGGGCAGATTAATACCCCAATGGATTGTTTTCACCTATCAAGATGGCGAACATCAATAAGTCTGATATTTGGGAATCAGACACCTCTAGAATATTCTCATGGGCTCTTCTGGAGAACAAAGCAAGACTCTTAATTTTAAGTGAACGTACACTTTGACATTGCATCTCTACTTCTGGTAAGACTACTACGAATTCTATCTTCTGAGTATACTTGTAAGTGTGCACAAAGGTATTCACTGTTCCTTTCATCTGTAAAGCTGCAAGCATTCCTCAATAGAAGATGATTCAATGATTTTATGAGTGTATTTGGCAGTATACAAATGCATGGTGGCTGTTCTTTCTGTATGAATGTGAAATGCTCATCAAGATTCACTAACAGAAAAGCTAGTGCAAAACTGTGTGTGTAAAAGTGCATGCTTATACAAGCATATAAAATCTCTGGAAAGATATACAAGTAGTTTCAGCCTGTACCAAATACCTCCTCTAGCTGAGGGGACCAGGGGGAAGAAAATTTATTTTGTGCCCTTTGAATGTGGAACGTATGCATATATTAGGTGAAGAAAAATCAAAATCGTATGATCCACGTTCCAAAATCTTTCCCTTATCAGCCTTCTATTTCTCTGCTGCCTTATTTAATTTCTTCAGTCCCCTTCTTCCTTCTTCCCATTCCCATTACAAGTGCCAAAAATCAAACACATTCGGAAACTTCTCCTCCAAGCCTTAAATGTTGACCTCTACAGGGCTGGGCAGGGCTAGAGGTTCTGTTTTTCCTCTAGAATGTCTTTCAGTCAACTTTCTACTTGTGCGCTATTTAAAAGATGCCGGTGGTTTGCTTTTTAAAAACCCCCAAATTCTCAAAATAGTGAAAAGCTATCATCTTGTTTCGTTCTATGCTTTTTAACCAAAAAAAATTTTTTTTTGCAATTTCATAGAATTGCTATTCTCATTTCAAACACATAGCTCCCATCATTATACTGTTATGTTGAATACTGGCTACAGTTGCAAGAACTTTAATACAACTACTTTTTCAGGAATCCAATATGACTGTAGTTATCATCTTCCATGCCAACTTTTCTCACACATATATGAATAATGAAGCTACATTTGGGAGAAAAGTCTGTATTAAAGCATAGTGGGGAATAGACAAATGCCAAGTACATGATGTAGCTTTAAATTTTCCCAATCTATCATGAATTAGATACAGAGATGCTCAAACTCTCAGAGGAATAAATTTAGGCTAGGTTCATATTAACTGCTTAACTCATTAAAAGAGCCTAAAATAAGCCATTTGTACCCCCACTGTACACGCCCAACACAGCAGAGCTGAACCAATCACTTTCTCTGCCTGCTTTTGTGTGGACTCCAGTTAATCAAAAGATGCCAAGGTGGCTTACAGGTCCCCCTCAGACAGACACCAAGGAAGATAAGTCACAGGCCACAGTGTGTGGGAAATCTCACTTCTCAATGGGTACACATCATTTTATTTTATTTTATTTTATTTTATTTTTTTGAGTCAGAGTCTCACTCTGTCGCCCAGACTGGAGTGCAGTGGCCGCTCCCAGC
>NW_007156835.1:0-342 GCF_000164805.1 Carlito syrichta | reverse complement strand
TTGGAGATTAATGGAGATGAATTGATAGGAATGGAGACGAATGGACAGGAATGTTATGTAATGTAATGGATTTGAAGGGAAAGGAATGTAATGGAGAGGAATTGCATGGAATGGAATGTACATGGTTGGAATAGAATGGAATGGAGAAGAATGGAATGGGGTGGAATGGAAGGGAATTGAATTGAATGAGGAGGAAAGGAATGGAATGCAGAGTAATAGAGATTATAGGAATGGAATGCAATGCAATGCAATGGTTGGAATGGAATGGAAGGGAGAGGAATTGATGGAATGGAGAGTTATAGATTTGAATGTAATTGAATGGAAAGGAAAGAAATGGAATGG
>NW_007156834.1:0-1207 GCF_000164805.1 Carlito syrichta | reverse complement strand
CATGTTATAGATTTATCGGTTTTGTTACACTGTGGTCAGATAACATACTTGATATGATTTCAATTTTTACAAGTTTGTTGAGACTTGTTTTGTGACCTAACAATGTTGGGATGATCTGTCCTTTGTTGGCATTAAAGTCTCCTACTATTATTGTCTTGCAGTCTATCTCTTCCTTCGGCTCCAATAATATTTGCTTTATATATTTGGGTGCTCTGGTGTTGGGTGCATATATATTTACAATTGTTACATACTTTTGCTGAATTAACCCCTTTATCATTATATAATGACCTCCTTTGTCTCTTTTTAGCATTTTTTAAAGTCTATTTATCTGATATAATGACTCCTACTTTCCATGTGCATGGAATATCATTTTTCATGCTCTTCTTTCAAACTGGTGTCCCTATTGGTAAGACTTTTGTAGGTAGCATTTAGTTAGGTCTTGGTAGTGGTTGTTGTTTTTAACCCATTTAATCACTATATATCTTTAACTGGAAAATTTAATCAACTTATTCTCGTTTATTATTGATAAGTATAGACTTGCTCCTGCCATTTTTAAGTTGCTTTCTAGTTATTTTGAAGAGTGTTTTTTTCCTCCTTCCTGCTTTCTTTGTGACTTGATAGCTCTTCGTAATGGTATCTTTTGTGTATCTATTACAGGCTTATGCTTTGTAGTTACCCCGAGGCTTACATAAAACATGTTGTACTTATGACAGGTTAATTTAAGCTGATAACAGCTTAATTGTGATCACATATCTCCACTCTTACTTCCTCTCCTTCCATGTTTTATGTTTTTGATGTCACACTCTACATCTTTTGTAACAATAAATATTAGTAATTTAATATCAAATAATAAAAAGAATACCCCCCCCGTAGTTCAGGACTTTTCTGCCCTTGCAGAGAGGGACTTGTAAACATTTACAGGTCTCATGCCACAGCCAGGGCCAGGAAGAACTATGGCCAGTCTCAAGAGATCCTCCCAGGCCTTACTGGGAAGACTTATCTGTTCCCCACCAACAGGGGAAACTTAAAAACATTTTCAGGTGCCTCTAATTACAGGCACTGCTGTGAACTAGGGTGGGAAATAGGGTACCATCCCTGACTTCACTCTACAGCCAGGAGCAATGCTTTCCCATAGCCAAGAGTCTCAGGAAAGTTTTCAGAGGGTCATTGAGTCAACAAGTTGCATGCAAAAAGGTGCCCTCCTTAG
>NW_007156833.1:0-572 GCF_000164805.1 Carlito syrichta | reverse complement strand
TAGTTAGCTAATGGGTTAAGTCAGCAGGTTGAGTCAAGTAGTTAGCTAGTTAATTAACAGATTAATTCAGCTGGTTGAGTCAGCTAGCTAGCTAGTTAGCAAATGGGTTGAGTCAGTTGCTTGAGTAGGCTACCTAGCTAGTTAGCTAATGAGTTAAGTCAGCTGGATGAGTCAGCTAGTTAGCTAGTTAGCTAAAGAGTTAAGTCAACTGGTTGAGTCAAATAGATAGCTGATTCACTAGCGAGTTAAGTCTGATTAAGTCAGGTAGCTAGCACACTAGATAATGAGTAAGCTAACTGGTTAGCTATCTGATTAAGTCAGCTAGCTAGCTAGGCAGCTAACTATTTAAGTCAGCTTGTATCCTAGATAGCTACCTGGTTAGCTTACTATATAAGTCAGCTGGCTAGCTAGGTAGCTAGTTAGTTAACTATTAAATCACTGGCTAGCTAGGTAACTAGCTAGTTAAGTCAGCTAGTTAAGTCAGCTAGGTAGCCCGGTTGCTAGATAGATAGCCAGCTAGTTAAATCACTTGGCTAGGCAGCTGGATATCTGGTTAATTCAGCAGTTAAGAA
>NW_007156832.1:0-657 GCF_000164805.1 Carlito syrichta | reverse complement strand
TAAGTCAGATTAAGTCAACCTAGCTAGCACACTAGATAATGAGTAAGCTAAACTGGTTAGCTATCTGATTAAGTCAGCTAGCTAGCTAGGCAGCTAACTATATAAGTCAGCTTGTATCCTAGATAGCTCCCTGGTTAGATACTATGTAAGTCAGCTGGCTAGCTAGGTAGCTAGTTAGTTAACTATTAAATCACTGGCTAGCTCGGTAACTAGCTAGTTAAGTCAGCTAGTTAAGTCAGCTAGGTAGCCAGGTTGCTAGATAGATAGCCAGCTAGTTAAATCAGTTGGCTAGGCAGCTGGATATCTGGTTAATTCAGCAGTTAAGAAATCTGGGTAGCCAACTGGAAAGGTAGGTTGCTAGTTAGTTAAGTCAGCTAAGATAACTACCTTCCTAGCTCGTGATGTGAGCGAGTTAAGTCAACTGGCTAGCCAACTGGCTAACTGGTTAAATCACTGAGTTTAATCAGCTGTCTAGCCAGCTGAGTAGGTAGGTAGCTAGCTAGATAATTCAGCTTGCTAGCCAGCAGGCTAGCTATTCAATACACCTAGTTAAGCCAGCTGGCTAGCCTGCTGGCTAAGTATGTAGCCAGCTAGATAAGTTAGCTGGCTAGCCAGCTTGCTAGCTTGTCAGCTAGGTAAGTCAGCTGGCTAGCCACG
>NW_007156831.1:0-606 GCF_000164805.1 Carlito syrichta | reverse complement strand
TGAGCCTCCCAAACTGTGCCATCACAGGATTTTGTATTTGGTCAATGTCCTGGTCTTCCTGCCTGATCTTGAACCCTGGGTCAGAGGCAATCCTCCCGCCGAGGACCTCTCCCAAGGTTTTCTGGGTTTTGCTTATGGTCGAGGTGGGGTATTGCTATGGTGTCCTGCCTGGTCTCAGGCTTCCGGGTTCAGGTCATCTTCCCATCTCAGATTCCCTGAGTTCTGAGGAGACAGGTGTGAGTCGCCCAACCATCCCTCCCATGAAGGCTTGAGAATCATGCCCTCCCTTCCGGAAGGTTGGAGGAACGAGCAGATCCACAATGAGGAACGAGTTAGGGGGAGGGCTGGGCACCCCAGCGGAGACATGCCCCTGACCCAGGCACTACCCCAGGCCAGGCATGGCAGATGACTCTGACTGCCTGCTCTGGGTCTCAGGTCATCTGAAGGAAAAGGACCTCAAAGTTGGGCCCAGAAAGGGGTGTGAAGGCCAGGCATGGGGCTTCATGCCTGTTACTCAGATGCTTTGGAAGGCTGGGGAAAGAAGATAGCCTGAGCCCCCAGGTTTGAGAGAATCCCGGGCACTTTGGCGAGACCTCGTCTCTCCAA
>NW_007156830.1:0-757 GCF_000164805.1 Carlito syrichta | reverse complement strand
ATCGCCGGAGCCCAGCAGGCGAGGTTGCGGTGGCCGGAAGCGGCCACTGCACTCCAGTCTGGGCGACAGAGTGAGACTCCAACTCAAAAAAAAAAAAAAAAACAAACAAAAAAAAAAACTGTAGACTGTTATTGATGGAAGCTACTTTTGCAACTGTAAGGTCTTCCTTTTGTGAATCTATTTCCCAATAATTCTGCTTCTCATTTACACATAACCACAAGTCACTAAGCCAACATTTCCTCTTAGAGAAGGTGGCTAAGGCGACCCCAAATACTAATGAATCCACTTTAGTTTAGAAAACACACATAACTGGGTTCGGTCACTCAGCCTGTAATCCCGCGCCTTGGGAGGCTGAGGTGAGTGGATTGCCTGAGCCCACGGGTTTGAGACCCGCCTGGGCAACTTGGTAATACCTCATCTCTACAATAAATCAAAAATTAGCTGGGCATGGTAGTGCGAGCCTGTAGTTCCAGCTACTTGGAAGGCTGAGGCGGAAGGATCGCTGGAGCCCAGAAGGTCGAGGTTGCAGTAGCTGGGAGCGGCCACTGCACTCCACTCTGGGTGACAGAGTGAGACTCCAACTCAAAAAAAAAAAAGAAAAGAAAACATACCTGACAGTTTGGCTACCATGGACTTGAAAATGGTAACATTAAAGTAAATAAAAAGCTCTGATGGTAATATTCTGCATAAGTGCTCACCTCTCACTTGGTAAATGATATTAAGTATTATTCTTTATTGAGTGTTTCATATGATGAGA
>NW_007156829.1:0-1220 GCF_000164805.1 Carlito syrichta | reverse complement strand
ACCACAGGTAAAGCAAGACTGCAATGAGATATTCTTTTGTTTATTACTTATATACTTTTACTTATATAAATTATTTATATATTGTTTATGTGTTATATTATTTATTACTTATATATTATTTATATTGCTTATATATATTGCTTATATTGCTATATATATACTGCTTATATTGCTTATATTACTTATTTTACTTATATTACTTATATTATTTACATATTACTTATGTATGACTTATATTATTTATATTACTTATATATTCTTTATATACATAGCTTATATTGCTTATATATATATTGCTTATATACATTACTTATATTACTTATATCACTTATACTTTACTTATATACATTTGTTTATTATTACTTGAGCTTTCTACATTTCTATAAGGAAAAGAAAAGTGTGACTAAGTTCAGGCTTTATTTCAGTATTCTTAACTTTTAAAGGAAAACTTTAGAGAGAGGTGCAGCAAGGAAGGATTTTTAATCATCATAATTATTGTTAGCATTGTCTGATATAATCAATTATATTGCCGGTCTTTTTTATCAGTCTTATTAAAGTCTAACAAGTGTTATTAGCATTTTTAACAGCCCATTGTGTTAATAAAGTTTTTGCTGCCTCTTTGCTAGTAATTACTCATTTGATAGTGGTGGTTATTTTAGAAATGAAATCCTCGTAATTTTTATCTGCCTTTTGCTTAATCTTACATATAGGCTCTCCTTTCCTTGGAGCTGCAGTTCCCCATAACTGTAATAACAAACAATACACACAATATACAGTAATTTTACAGTAATTTTACAAGGATTGAATCGCTCTACACGGCAATAAGTCGCACAGTCTGTCGGCGACGCTAAACACTGACTTGCCTATCAACCCGCACACTCCAGTGGGGCTGCAGCACCCTAAGGCAAGGTCTATCCTGAAACAAGAGAAACAAACTGGGGAACATATATTTATGATTACCAGAGTCAGGTCCCTGGGTGCGGGCACCAAAGCTGTTGGAGACCCGCTCCGACCAAGGGTGGGTTAGGACCACACTGGAGAATCTGGACGGAGAGAAGAGACCACTTGGAGGCAGTTCTTCTGGGAACAGTCTGATCAGGACTGAAGTCAAATTTTATTCGGACTCCTTCCAACTTATATACCATTTTATATACCCTCCAGTAGTGTGATAATCACTTGCTGGGGGCGTACAAGTTCCGGTGCTTTACAAACTATGCATC
>NW_007156828.1:0-543 GCF_000164805.1 Carlito syrichta | reverse complement strand
AAAGTCACATGAACTTGACAAGCATTAGGGCTTACTTACTTAACTTACGAGTAGTCATTTATTTATATGCTAACTTGGTGTTTGTAGACATAATATTTAACATAATACATGTACATATGTAAACGGGAGAGTTATCCAGCTTATTTTCCTGACAAAACTAGAACGTGTCTATGTGCCTAAATGTCATTTTTCCCATTGAGTAAAGCAGGTTTCATGACAGTTTTATTTGATTTTAAAAGATGTCTTTCATCTTTTTTTACTCAGCCAAGTAACCTTGAATTAATGATACCATGAAAAGTAAGTTTTAATCCAACATTAGTAGAAAAGTCACCAGATTCAAAGTAGGCAGGAAAACATAGAGAGGCAAAGACCTTAGGTGACTAACACATTAATTCTTTAGTTGCAGAATTTTTTAACAATAACAATTTAAGCTTTGTATTTTCCTTGATGTAATTTGGTCATCAATTTTAATACGTGCACTAAAATAGGCCAAGATGTGTGGCCAGCTAGAGACCCAGAAAGCCTGGAATTCCTTCATGTTTA
>NW_007156827.1:0-920 GCF_000164805.1 Carlito syrichta | reverse complement strand
CAGGCACATATTGATGAGGTACTCACCAGAAAGACATCTAATCCCAGACGCTGTTAATTTTCCAAAAAAAGAACATTGCCAAGGGAGCCAGGAGCACTGCATTGGAGAAGCAGGCGTCCAACAGCTGAGCCTCTAGACAAACTGGCCGCGAAGCTACTCACCGCTGATAAAGTGACTACAGCGCCTCAAACAGACTTTGTCTCATCTGGGAAACCAGAATTGTTTTTCAGCAAAGGAGCTCGATGCCAGATTCACTAGAAGCCAATGCAATGACATCCAGTTATTGAGAGAAGAAAAATTTATTATTGCAAGTTTGTAGGTGACCAGCAGAAGGAAACAGGAGGTCTGCAAAGTGCTCAGGCATGCACAGTTATCTCTTCATGCTACCCGGTGAACCACATGTGCACCTTTGAGGGGAGTTCGTACGAAGCATGCCACAAGCTGTGAAACGGAGCTGTGCTGTCAACAAACTCGTTCTGCCCAAACTCCAGTTGGCCGGGTTGGCTCCAACTGACTTCAGGTAGATTTGCAGAACTGCACAGCCGCAAACCAAGGAACAACCAGCAGCTGGGAAAGAAGCCTAAAGTTGTCTTTCCCTAGCATCTTCAGAAGGTGTATGGCCCTGAGGATGCCATGATATTGACCTTCTAGCTTTCAGAATTTTCAGACGATATTTTTTCCCATTTTTAAGTCACTGATTGTGTGTTGCTGCAAAAAGGCAATCCTAGCAATGAATACGGAAATTAAACCCATCACGCTCAAATTTGGTGTTTTAAGAAACAAATTGTTGAGAAAAGCAGGAGAGAGAGAACGTTCCATGGGGGCAGAGGTGCATCGTTTGACTCACGATAACCGAGAGGCATGGAAAGACACCTGGCAGATATCAAGCTTGCCGATATTACCGACCCCACGTCTGTCCC
>NW_007156826.1:0-769 GCF_000164805.1 Carlito syrichta | reverse complement strand
AGGGTAGTCAAGGGTGATAAAAGATACAGGCCATGGCATGAGTTGATGGCTAAAAGTTATTGAAGATGACTTGCTAAGGTAAGAAACAGAACAAAAGTAGGGGCTGTAGGAGTTGTCCTCATGTTTGCTAAACACAGCCAGAGTATAAATAAGATTATCAGTGGAGAAGAGGGCAGTATATCAGACACCCAATTCTTTGTGGTTTGTGTGAGACTGAATTGGAAGGTTGGCTTAAAAGAAGAAAGAAAGACAAGTAATAGTATCATGAAATAGCGGCCAGTTTAGTGATTTGGTGATCAAAGCTAATTACAACCAAACATCTCATCTATAGAGCATATGGAAATTCCACAAAAGGGGAACTTCCCCTCTGCCAGACCTCACACTGTTGAAATATAAATTTTTGTAAAGTTAAGTAGAAAGAGAAACCTCTCCAGAAAGCATCCGAAATAAAGTATTGCTGTTGCTTTTCATGAAAGGAAGATTTCTTGAATAATAGGAAAATAATTCCAGAGAGAAGAGGTCCAAGAACGTTGAATCAAGAGAAAAGAACAGTTCAGGAAAACTAGGTCCTGGTCAAGCACCTGGCATCTTCAGTTTTTTATTATCTATTACAGATATTGTATTGAATCAGTGTGATTTAAGTCTCTCAAGTAGATATCACTTTCCTCAGTTTTTTCTTTCAACTAAACGAGTACTTCTTAATCCCATTACTTTAATGATCTGATAAAGACGGTGGGGACACTCATTAGCTAAAGAACAGCAGGATTTA
>NW_007156825.1:0-698 GCF_000164805.1 Carlito syrichta | reverse complement strand
GTCCTGGTCAAGCACCTGGCATCTTCAGTTTTTTATTATCTATTACAGATATTGTATTGAATCAGTGTGATTTAAGTCTCTCAAGTAGATTTCACTTTCCTCAGTTTTTTCTTTCAACTAAACGAGTACTTCTTAATCCCATTACTTTAATGATCTGATAAAGACGGTGGGGACACTCATTAGCTAAAGAACAGCAGGATTTAACACACAAAATATGGACTGCAATCACACAGTCTTAAAGTGTATTTTTGACCCAAACACTCGGGCTAAATTTATGCTGCTGACCACTTTTATTTAGGCCGGTATCATTCATTTCTGTTTCCCAAGTGTGCACCATAATGTCTGCATAGTAGTTTTACTAGTGTTTTATTCAAGAACAAAGCAAAAAAATCAATACTTCTAGCCAGGCACTGTGCTGATGCCAGATTCCCCATTTTCACAAATGTGTGACAGTACATTTGCATTATTGAGGTAATTATTTTGTATTTGCAGTTTTAGGTGAGATATGTATACATATTTTATTTATAAGGTAAGTACTTTTGAAGGTGGACCACAGTAGCAGGTAACCTTATATCCCTAAAAGTGCCAGGGATTTTGATGCCTTAGACCCAAGACAGCAAGAATGCCCCCCGCAAGGCTTTCTTCCCCGCTTTTGGGGTTCGTTGATGTCCTTTCCGTTTCTGAAGGCACTTTAGCGG
>NW_007156824.1:0-11025 GCF_000164805.1 Carlito syrichta | reverse complement strand
CTCAGTAAGGATGGAAAAATAAAAGACAAAGTATAATATTTTCAATGTAATTCTAAGTCCCGCAATTTCGAAAAGCAATTTGAAATGAAAGCTCTGTCTACTTCATTGGGTAGAGAGTTTCTTCTTTAAAACTCATTTTTAAAAAATCTTGTGCTAAGTAACACCATTTGTATATTGTGGTACATTTTCCATAGTCTTCTATTTTCTCTCATTTTCTCCTTTATTGAAGGCATAATATTTTCTGAGCTACTCAAAAATCTTGTATTTAAAAGAGATAACCAAATTCTAGTTTTGCATCAATTTTAATTTTTTAAAAAACTCATAATTTTCTTTTAATTTTAGTCAGCTTGATCTGACAAAAATTTCACAAGATGTATCTTCCACAATCCTTCTACAACTTTCTTATCCATTCATTTCAACCTCTATCATTTGTTTCATGATGTATTCATTCATTCATTCTGAAGCAACCTCTAAATATTCTCTAACCTAAGCAAAATTACTCCTTCCTTTCTAAACAAAACACATCATTATACCTTACTGCATAACTGGTTTTTTTATTTCTAGTAGTTTTAATTACACATGAACATTTTATGACTTAATCACGTAAATACCAATAAAAACTCAGGATGTAAGCAATTTTGAACTGCTATTTACTAATATTTTATAAATGCATATTGTATAATTTCTAGAACCATCAGCTCTCCCTTAGAACAAATTTTCACATGAAGCAAGAATATTTACTAACAGATCCAAATATACTTTGTCTTTATGTAAAATTTAAGAAGCCAAAAGTTAATCAACTTAAACTTATGTTCAGCAATTAGTGTCTGCATATTTTATCTTATTGGAAAATATTCTCCGCTTGTATACCTAATTCTGAATTGTACCCCACATCTCTAAAATAAAATATTTAAAAGAAAAAAGAATATAATCTAGATAACTGATGAGCATCCATCATTTTACCTAGAAGAATTCTAAAGGCATAGAGATTTGATAAACTATGCAAGTAAACATTATAAGACATAACTATTCTAAAAGTCTCCTTATAAACATCTCTTATTTAATTTACTTTTTTTAGCAATTATGCTTGGAAAATCTTCTGCGCCATTAGATAAAGCTAGCCATCAGAAGCAGATGCGAGAAGAGACAGAAAACCTAATAGGGAAACAGTTAGACCGGTCTGGTAATAAGCTTTCAGTCAACCCCCTTGGACTAGGGCAAAACCACTCACTTCCTGGATTTCAAAAACACACAATACCTCCAGCCCATGGGTACCAAGTGCCAACCGATCTGCTCACTACTGGTCTCTGTTTATACTGACGGAGGCTTAGTACTAACCAATCACTTCAGCTAGTGCCAACCAATCAGCTCGCTGCTGATGCTAGCCAATCAGGTGACTCCTGGCTCTACAAAGCCCGGCTTTGGCGGCCGGCTTGGGAAGCTTGTCTCTCCTTGGGATGAGTTTCTGCTTCTTAACCCTCCGATTGTTGGAGTCCCCCATTCTTCTTGGGCGTGAGATCAGAACCCAAATCTGAAAAGCATCTGAAGATTGCCAGTCCTGAAGGAAGACCACCGGACATGAGAATTTTCATTCATAATAAGTTTATGGCTCACTAATTCTGTGGTATGTACTATGAATTGCATAATCTTACTGTTCATGCATTTTAAACTATGGATATATTGATTATTATGTTTCTAAATAACTAGTTTGTAAAATTATGACAGAAACAATCAATGTACCAAGGAATAAATGTATTAACTAGAATTAATTTCTTCTCAGCTATATGAAGAACTAGGAAAAAAATTATTTTTTCTTTGCTTTTGCCTATTTTTTGTTGCTTTCCATATTTTAAATTGAGGCATTATAGTTGTATACATTTATGGGGTACAGTATAGTATTTCAGAACACATATACAATGTCTAATGATCAAATCAATAAAATTACCAGAGTTGTCTCTTGAATATTTATCATTTCCTTGATCCGGACACATTTAATATCCACTCTTCAACCTATTGGAAAATACACATTATTTTTGTCTCAAAATTTTTTCTCACATACAAAGAAGGTGAAATGCCCTGTAACATTGGGGAAAAGAGAGAGTAGATCCCTGGACAAGATTAACAGACACAGTAATGCTTTCTACTGAGTTTAGGAGAAAGAAGAAGCAAGATGTCTACCTTCTGTTGCCTTCTTATGACCAAGGCATTTTACTGCAAAGAAGATCAATGAGTACCTTTTCTTTCCACTCCACTCCCCTCTCCAAATTTTTATTACTTTTTATTTTCTCAGGTGGTGGCTCTCAAACTTCAGCATGCTTATATCGCTTTGCAGACAACATAATTGTATACTTCAAAAACCCAAGAGAATCTGTCAAAAACCACCTTGCACTGATGAAGGACTTTGGCAAAGTCTCAAGGCACAAAATAAATGTGCAGAAGTCAGGCACATTCTTATACGCCAACAATAAACATAGAAACCCAAATAAAATGCACAATCCCATTCATAATAGCCACATACAAAAAAGAAATACCTTGGCACTTTCCTAATCAGAGAAGTCAAGGACCTTTACATGAAACTACAAACACTGCTCAAAGAAAGCAAAGATGACACAAACAAATGGAAAAATATTCCATGCTCATGGACTGGAATATTCAACGTTGGTGAGATGTCCATCCTACCAAAGACAATCTACAGATTTAACCCACTACCCATTAAAATACCAGTAGCATTCTTCTCAGACCTAGAAATGACAATACAGGAATTCATGTGGAAACATAAATAACCACGAATAGCCAAAACAATCCTCAGCAAACAAAACAAAACAAAACAAAAACAAAAAACGGGAGTCATCACACTCCCAGACTTTAAACTTTATTTAAAAGCTACAATAATCAAAGCAGCCTGGTATTGGTACAGGTAAAAGGCATATGGACCAATGGAACAGGATAGAGGTTCCAGAAGCAAAACCTCAATTTCTCAACCTCCATCACCAACCACTGGGGAAAAGAGAACCTATTCAGTAAATGGTGCTGGGAAAACTGACTGATGACATGCAGAAGATGAAAACAGGACCCCTACCTATCCCCATACACAAAAATCAACTCTACATGGGTCAAAGACCTAACTGTAAAACCTCAAACTACAAGAACCTTAGAAAATGCAGGAGACACCCTTATGCAAATTAGAACTGGCAATCAATTCCTGATCAAACTCCCAAGTGCCCATGCCATAAGAGATAAGACAGACAAGTGGAACATCATCAAACTGACAACCTTCTGCAAAGACAAAGAAACCATTGATAGAGTAGGGAGACAGCCCACAGACTGGGAAAAAATATTTGTCAACTGCATATCTGACAAAGGCCTTACATATAGGATCTACAAGGAACTCAACGTGCCAAAAGGGGAAAAAAAGCCCTATTAAAAAGTGGACAAAATATATGAATAGACACTTCTCAAAAGAAAACATACAGTCAACAGATACTAAAAAATGCTCTGCCTCACTAGTCATCAAAGAAATGCAAATTAAAACTACACTGAGATACCACCTAACTCCAGTCAGGATGGCCGTCATCACTAACTCAAAAAACAACAGATGCTGGAGAGGATGTGGCCAAAGGGAACACTTCTATACGGCTGTTGGGAGTGTAAACTAGTACAGCCTCTGTGGAAAACAATGTGGCTATTCCTAAAAGATCTAAAAATCAGTCTCCCATATGACCCTGCAATTCCCCTACTGGGAATACACCAGGAGGAACTCAAAGCACTCTATGAAAAAGATGCCTGCACACGTATGTTTATTGTAGCATTATTCACAATAGCAAAAACATGGAAGCAACTGTGATGCCCATCGAAAGAGGACTGGATTTTTAAAACGTGGTACATATAAACGACAGAATGTTACACAGCCATAAAGAAGGACAAAATAATGAACTTTGCCGCAACTTGGATGGACTTAGAGGCTGAGTGATCGATCACAGAAACAAAGAACCGAGTATCACATGTTCTCACTCACAAGCGGATCTTGAACAACTATCGTAATACTACAAGAAAGGGATTGGAAGTAGTGGGAAACTGCCAGGGGAGGGGGAGCACACCTCATCAAAAGGGTAACTGCATAATGGACATTTGTATACCGAACCCTGAATTGTATCCCACATATTAAAGATTAAAAATTAAATAAAATAACTTTAGCATGCTTAAGAATAACTGGACAGCTTGAGAAAATTCAGGTTGTTGGTCCCACCTCTGGTATTATTGATCCAAAAAGTCTGGGGTGGAGCTCCAAAAAGTTGCATTTCCAGTAAGTGTGCAGGTGATGCTGCTGCAGCTGCCTAGAGACCAGATATGGAAAATATTCCTCTGGGGCCTATTAGTGGTCTCAAATTGGTTCATGTAGTGGCAGCACGTGGCAATGTTTCAAATGTCAGTTTCTGGGTAACATCCATGCTAACTGAATTTCAATTGTTGGACTAAGTTATACCCTGGTTCTTTCTCATTTAGAAAAGCATTCTTAAAAAGAACTTATTCAAATAGTATTGCAATTTCAAACCAAAAAATTATTATTTTTAAAAATTCAACAATTACAGCAATTGAGAATCAATATGTTTTCCATCTTTTCTTCTTCTGTGCTTTAAAATCTGGAATAATATTATATTTATACATTCAAAAAGAAATTTTAAACCCAAATAATGTTAGTTATGCCCCCAAAATCTGGCATGATGAAAATTTTGATTAAAGAAAGAGAAGAAAAATATCAAATAATTCTCCATACTTGAATTGTGCACTTGAATCAACACTGCGGATTGCTGTGGAACATATTTAAGTCTTTAAACAATCATACTGTGTTTGTGATGCAGGTGCTGAGGAGTACTGTATGCTTTATTTTATTATATAAATAAATAGTATAATACTGTAAATTGTACCTAACATCATAGGGTGAAAAGTTCAAGGTTTTTTCTGCCGTCTTCTGCTCAACCTTCTCCGCTAGAAGTCAACACAGTTAATGATTTGTGTGTGTGTGTGTGTGTGTGTGTGTGTGAACAGTTCAGGTTATTTTCTGTACATATGCATATGGGTTTTAGAATGCCAAGCCCTCTAGAGCAGATGGCAGCAGGGATCAACTTGGAATAATACAAAAGAAAACATCGTTCAGTTCAAAAAACACGTTTACTGGACACCTCCTGTAGGCAAGTCATTGTGATACATTTTACAGAAGGTATAGGATTGAGCAGTCACATTGGCTCTGACTTCCATTAGTGTGTGTTTCCGAAATATACAAACACCACTATTGCAAAATAATTCAAAAGGGTTATACAGCATTAAAGAATGTGTTATGAGAGAAAAAGAATGAGGGATTGACTCTATCTTAAGGTGTTAAAGTTTTTTACCTATGTTTCTATAGGTGTCTGTTTCCTCTCTTATTTTAAGTAGCAATCATTTTATAAATCCAGGTGTTCCTATGTTGGGTGCATATATATTTGAATATCTCTTGCTGGTTGGTTGAGCTGTTTATTATTATGCAGTATTTCTTTTTAAGTTATTGATTTGAAGTCTACTCAGTCTGATTTAAGAAGAGCTACCCTTGCTCCTTTTTTGCTATCCATTTGCCTGGAAAATCTTTCTCCAGTCCCTTACTTTGAGCCTGTGGGTGTCTTTCACAGGGAGATGGGTTCCTTGGAGGCAGAAGAATGTTACATTATGTTTCTTTATCCAGTTTGCTACTCTATGACTCTTCAGTCCATCACACTTAACTTAATTATTGATATGCAACAGTGCTTCTTAATTTTTATTATAATTTCAGACTTTTTGGATGATCTGCATGCTTTGTAAACTCCGTGTTTGTCTGAACTTTTGTGATGGGTAGAAACGGTCTTTCATTTATATGCCCAGAACTTTCTTAAGTATAAATTCTATTCATCTCTACATGGAACATACTCCAAGACAGATTACATTATTGGGCATAAATCAAGCATGAACAAATTTCAAAAGGTTGAAATAATACCAAGCATTTTCTCATACCATAGTGAAATAAAAATAAATATCATGCCAGCAAGAATCCCTCAAAACACAAAACATGGAAA
Source organism: Carlito syrichta (assembly GCF_000164805.1). Lineage (NCBI taxonomy): Eukaryota > Metazoa > Chordata > Mammalia > Primates > Tarsiidae > Carlito > Carlito syrichta. The sequence continues at coordinate 4,942 of NW_007156824.1, read as the reverse complement.
TTAAATAATATGCTTCTAAATGATTTTTGGGTTGCATAGAAATCAAGGCAGAAATAAAAAGATTCATGGAAATAAAAAGATGCAGCATATCAAAGTTTCTGGGATACCATGAAAGTGATGCTGAGAGGGGAGTTTATAACATTATACAAGGAAATAGAGTCATCACAAGTAAACAGCTTAACACCGCATCACATCTAAGGGAGATGAAAAGGGGAGAACAATTTAATCATAAATTTTAAAAATTCAAATTACTACTATACAGTCACAATTGCATAAACAAGAAAAAAACATAGAAAAAATTTAAAAGGTTCTTTGAAAGGATAAATAAGATTGATAGATGCTGGGTCAGATTGACAAAAAAATAAAAATAGAGAGAGAGAGAGAGAGAGAAAGTTCAAATAAATACTATGAGAAATGAAAAAGGTGATGTCACAACTGACCCTGAAGAAATTCAAAAGATTACTATAGATTACTATAAACATCTGTGTGCAAAGAAACTTGAAAATCTAAAGCAAATGGAGGGATTCCTGACATCGCACAATCTTCCAAGGTTGAAATAGGAAGAAACTGAAATTCTAAACAGACCAATAACAATCCAAGAAATAGACTAAGCTATAAGAAGCTTCCCTGGCAAAAAGAAAACCCTGGGCCATCTGTTTTCTCAGCTGAAATCAACAAGAAATAGAAGGAAGAACTGATGTCAATCCTACCCAATTAGAAGCCCAAACTTCACCTGCATGCAGCCTACTTATGTAGTTAATCCTCACTTGTAGCCCCATCTCTATAATAAAATAAAATAAAGAGAGAGAGAGAGAGAATTCCAGGCAGTTAAGAAGAAAGGCATTCTCCCTAGCTCATTCTATGAAGCTAAAATCATCCTGATACACAAAACTGCCAAAGACCCAACAGGAAAAGAGAAGTACAGGCCAATTTCCCTGATGAACATGGATGCAAATATTCTCAACAAGATTCTAGCAAAGCATATCCAACAACACATTTCAAGTATCGTTCATCATAACCAAGTGGGACTCATTCCCAGGATGCAGGGCTGGTTCAACATTCATAAGTCTGTAAATATAATTCATTATATTAATAGATGTGAAATCAAGAAGCAGATGACTATCTCATTAGATGCAGAAAAAGCATTTGATAAAATCCAACATTCCATCTTGATAAAAACCTTTGAACACCTTAGCACTGAAGGAACAGTCCTCAAAACAACAAGAGCCATCTATGAAAAAATTGCAGCCAATATCTTACTTAATGGGCAGATGCTGGAAGCATGCCCCCTAATAACTGGAAAAAGACAAGGATTCCCACTCTCACATTTTATATATATACATATTTTATTTAAAGTTGTGGGGTACAGTTAAGGGTTAGGTATACAAATATTCATAGTGTAGGTACCCTTGTTGATGACCCACTCTCACTATTTAACAAAGCACTTGAAATCCTAGCCAGAGCAATCAGGCAGGAGAAAGAGTTTAATGGCATCCAAATATTAAAAGAGGAAGTTAAATTATCCCTCTTTGCAGATAATATGATTCTATACCTAGAAAACCCCAGAGTCTGTCAAACACCTTCTTGCATTGAGAAATGACATCAGTAAAGTCTTGGGATACAAAATCAATGTGCAGAAGACAGTTGCATTTCTATATGGCAACAACAAGCAGACTGAGGACCAAAATTAAAAAACACAATCACATTTGCAATAGACACACACACACACACACACACACACACACAGACGAAATACCTTGGCATCCAGTTAACCAAAGACGTGAAAAGCCTTTACAATTAAAACAACAAAACACTGCTCAAAGAAATCAAGGATGATACAAAGAAAAGGGAAAGCATCCCATGCTCATGGATGTGAAGAATTTATATCGTCAAGATTTCCGTCCTACCCAACGCAACCTACAGATTCAATGCAATCCCTATGAAATTGCAAACGTTATTTTTTACAGACCTAGAAAAAAAACAATACAGAAATCCATCTGGAGGCAAAAAAAGAGCCAGAACAATCAAAGCAATCTCAGGAAAAGGAATAAAGCTGGAGGCATCACATTTTTAGATGTTAAACCTGTGAAAGGCTACAGTAACCAAGACAGCATGGGATTGGCACAGGAATAGACACAGGCCAATGGAACACAGAGAATCCAAAAGTAAAACCATGGTCCCTTAACCAACTCATTTTTGACAAAAGCATCAAAAACGAACACTAGGGGAAAGGAAACCATATTTAGCAAGCAGTGCTGGGAAAACTGGCTACTTGGAAGGCTGAGGCGGAAGGATCGCCAGAACCCAGCAGGTCGAGGCTGAGGTGGCCGGGAGCACCCACTGCGCTCCACTCTGGGTGACACAGTGAGACTCCAATTCAAAAACAAAACAAAAATTGAATCTCTTTTCTATTTCTAGAGAAAATTAGAACATTCAACTATTGATTTTCTAGAAGTTTCAGGGAAATAATTATTTGTACTGGTTTATATAAACTAATAATCACTGTACATACAGATTTAAACACACGAAACTCAAAGATTTCTGACAATTATGTCTTGTTATGCTTTAAATATCTGCTTTTGCAAATCACAAGGGAGAAAGTGGCTTCACTCTCATTATATCGGTGGCCTTGGTTACTGGACTAAATATAAGAAGGAAAAGATTTAATGGGAAACTTACTACTCATAAACAATATAAAATTTAATATTTCATAGATAATTGAAGTTTGAAAGTTAATGCAATATTTTAAATCAAGACTACCATTGGCAAAATTGAACCAGTTAAATAATTTGGTTACAAAACCATATTCATTCTCTTCTCATCAGCATGTAGAAATAAAGATAACAAAATATTCTAGTTAACTCAATTCTTTGTTTCTTTTCCCTTTGAAATCTAATAGGTTTATTTATTCATGTAGGACTATTTACTTATTTACTTATTTGTTTATGGTGGTAAAAACACTTCACCAGATGTCTGCCTACCCTTGCCACACATTTTTAAGTGCACAATAGAGTATTAACTGTAGCATAATGTTGTGTACCTAATCACTGAAACGTACACATCTTGCATAGCAGCAACTTTGTTCTGGCTGGACAGCAACCCTCCCATAGCCTGTGGCAACCACCACTCTACTCTCTGCGTCTATGAGTTTGACTAATTTGGATAGCTCATGTAAATGAGGTTGTGCAACGTTTGACCTTCTGAGACTCATTAGCTTTGCCTAGGAATTGTTCTCAAGGTTCATCAATGAAAATTCTACACATTATATCATTTTCTCTATTTTTTAAGGCTGAATAATATTCTATGGTATATGCCACATTTCCTGTAGCCACTAATCCATCAATGAACATTGAGGTGTTTCTAATCGAGGTTGTTTTGAAGAGTTCTACAATGAGGATGTGAGTGCTAATATCTCTTGGAGATCCTGACTTCAATTCTTTTGGATAAACATCCTTAAAAGAGAATGATCATATGGCAGTTTTATTTTTCATTTTTTTGGAGGAGGCTCAAATTATTTCCATAGCTACTATACCGTTTTACGATTGTTCCAACATTGTATAAGCATTCTAGTTTCTCCACACTTTGCCAACACTTTTATTCCTTTCCGTCCTGTTCTGTAATGGCTATCCTAACAGATTTGAGGCGATGATTCATTGTGGGTGTGATTTGCATTTTCCTGATGCTTTTTAATATGCAAAACCTTTGCATGTATCTGCTGGCCTTTTTGTGTGCCTTCTTTGGAGAAATACCTATTCAGGCCCATTGTGCACTTTTTAATTGAGTTGGTTCCTGCTACCATGTTGCATGCATAAGTTCCTTAGACAAGAGTTTTAGGTATTAACCCCTTATCACATTTAGGATTTACAAATATTTTCCCACATTCTGTAAGCTGCCTATTGATTGTATCCTGTGCAGAAACTTTTTAGATTATGTAGTCTAGCTTCTTTATCTTTCCTTTTGTTGCCTATGATTTTGGTGTCGTATTCAAGGAATTGTTTCCCTGACCAATGTCAGAAAGATTTTCTTCTGTTTTCTTTTAGAAGTTTAACTGTTTTTACATTTTAGGTTTACATTTAAGTTTTACATTTATGTCTTTAATCTATGTTGAGTTGACTGTGTGTATGGTGTAAGATAAGCGTCCAATATCAGTCTTCTGCATGTGGAGATCCAGTTATCTAAACACCACTTGTTGAAAAGACTATACTTTCCTTATTGTGTTTTTTTGGCATTTTTTTGAAACCCAGATGACTGTAATGTGTGGGTTTATTTCTGGACTCTTCATTTTGTTCCACTGGCCAATATGTCTGCTTTATGTAGCTACCATACTGATATAATTACAATATCTTTGTAATATATTTTGAAATCAGAAAATGTGATACCTTCAGCTTTGTTCTTTTCACTCAAGATTGCTTTATTTGTGGTTTCATATATATTTTAGAATTTCTTTTGGTTGCTCATATTAGTGTCTTGCGATCCTTTTTATTTCTTTAACATCAGGTATAAGGCCTCTACTTTCATTTCTGATTTTGAGTCATTTTTTCCTTTATTTTCAATCTAGATAAAAGTTTGTTTATTTTATGAAAAAATAAACTCATAGCTTAATTGATTTTTTTATTTTTTCTTTTATTTATTTCTGCTGGAATGTTTTTTTCTCCTCTTGCTAACTTTAGACTTTTTATTCTTTTTCTGGTTCCTTGAGGTATAAAGTTCTTTTATTTGAGATCTGTATCCTTCTTTATTATAGGTGTTTGTCATTATAAACTTTTCTCTTAGCATTGTTTTTGTTCAAACCCATAAGTTTTGAGATGTTCTTTGTTTGTCTTGAGATGTATATTCTTAATGACACAAATAATTGTACATGTTTATAAAGTATATAGTGATAGCTTGATATATATATAATGTATAGTGATTAGATCAGGGTAGTCAGAATATCCATTATCTC
>NW_007156823.1:0-15147 GCF_000164805.1 Carlito syrichta | reverse complement strand
GTGTGTGTGTGTGTGTGTGTGTGTGTGTGAACAGTCAGTTATTTTCTGTACATATGCATATGGGTTTTAGAATGCCAAGCCCTCTAGAGCAGATGGCAGCAGGGATCAACTTGGAATAATACAAAAGAAAACATCGTTCAGTTCAAAAAACACGTTTACTGGACACCTCCTGTAGGCAAGTCATTGTGATACATTTTACAGAAGGTATAGGATTGAGCAGTCACATTGGCTCTGACTTCCATTAGTGTGTGTTTCCGAAATATACAAACACCACTATTGCAAAATAATTCAAAAGGGTTATACAGCATTAAAGAATGTGTTATGAGAGAAAAAGAATGAGGGATTGACTCTATCTTAAGGTGTTAAAGTTTTTTACCTATGTTTCTATAGGTGTCTGTTTCCTCTCTTATTTTAAGTAGCAATCATTTTATAAATCCAGGTGTTCCTATGTTGGGTGCATATATATTTGAATATCTCTTGCTGGTTGGTTGAGCTGTTTATTATTATGCAGTATTTCTTTTTAAGTTATTGATTTGAAGTCTACTCAGTCTGATTTAAGAAGAGCTACCCTTGCTCCTTTTTTGCTATCCATTTGCCTGGAAAATCTTTCTCCAGTCCCTTACTTTGAGCCTGTGGGTGTCTTTCACAGGGAGATGGGTTCCTTGGAGGCAGAAGAATGTTACATTATGTTTCTTTATCCAGTTTGCTACTCTATGACTCTTCAGTCCATCACACTTAACTTAATTATTGATATGCAACAGTGCTTCTTAATTTTTATTATAATTTCAGACTTTTTGGATGATCTGCATGCTTTGTAAACTCCGTGTTTGTCTGAACTTTTGTGATGGGTAGAAACGGTCTTTCATTTATATGCCCAGAACTTTCTTAAGTATAAATTCTATTCATCTCTACATGGAACATACTCCAAGACAGATTACATTATTGGGCATAAATCAAGCATGAACAAATTTCAAAAGGTTGAAATAATACCAAGCATTTTCTCATACCATAGTGAAATAAAAATAAATATCATGCCAGCAAGAATCCCTCAAAACACAAAACATGGAAATTAAATAATATGCTTCTAAATGATTTTTGGGTTGCATAGAAATCAAGGCAGAAATAAAAAGATTCATGGAAATAAAAAGATGCAGCATATCAAAGTTTCTGGGATACCATGAAAGTGATGCTGAGAGGGGAGTTTATAACATTATACAAGGAAATAGAGTCATCACAAGTAAACAGCTTAACACCGCATCACATCTAAGGGAGATGAAAAGGGGAGAACAATTTAATCATAAATTTTAAAAATTCAAATTACTACTATACAGTCACAATTGCATAAACAAGAAAAAAACATAGAAAAAATTTAAAAGGTTCTTTGAAAGGATAAATAAGATTGATAGATGCTGGGTCAGATTGACAAAAAAATAAAAATAGAGAGAGAGAGAGAGAGAGAAAGTTCAAATAAATACTATGAGAAATGAAAAAGGTGATGTCACAACTGACCCTGAAGAAATTCAAAAGATTACTATAGATTACTATAAACATCTGTGTGCAAAGAAACTTGAAAATCTAAAGCAAATGGAGGGATTCCTGACATCGCACAATCTTCCAAGGTTGAAATAGGAAGAAACTGAAATTCTAAACAGACCAATAACAATCCAAGAAATAGACTAAGCTATAAGAAGCTTCCCTGGCAAAAAGAAAACCCTGGGCCATCTGTTTTCTCAGCTGAAATCAACAAGAAATAGAAGGAAGAACTGATGTCAATCCTACCCAATTAGAAGCCCAAACTTCACCTGCATGCAGCCTACTTATGTAGTTAATCCTCACTTGTAGCCCCATCTCTATAATAAAATAAAATAAAGAGAGAGAGAGAGAGAATTCCAGGCAGTTAAGAAGAAAGGCATTCTCCCTAGCTCATTCTATGAAGCTAAAATCATCCTGATACACAAAACTGCCAAAGACCCAACAGGAAAAGAGAAGTACAGGCCAATTTCCCTGATGAACATGGATGCAAATATTCTCAACAAGATTCTAGCAAAGCATATCCAACAACACATTTCAAGTATCGTTCATCATAACCAAGTGGGACTCATTCCCAGGATGCAGGGCTGGTTCAACATTCATAAGTCTGTAAATATAATTCATTATATTAATAGATGTGAAATCAAGAAGCAGATGACTATCTCATTAGATGCAGAAAAAGCATTTGATAAAATCCAACATTCCATCTTGATAAAAACCTTTGAACACCTTAGCACTGAAGGAACAGTCCTCAAAACAACAAGAGCCATCTATGAAAAAATTGCAGCCAATATCTTACTTAATGGGCAGATGCTGGAAGCATGCCCCCTAATAACTGGAAAAAGACAAGGATTCCCACTCTCACATTTTATATATATACATATTTTATTTTAAAGTTGTGGGGTACAGTTAAGGGTTAGGTATACAAATATTCATAGTGTAGGTACCCTTGTTGATGACCCACTCTCACTATTTAACAAAGCACTTGAATTCCTAGCCAGAGCAATCAGGCAGGAGAAAGAGTTTAAAGGCATCCAAATATTAAAAGAGGAAGTTAAATTATCCCTCTTTGCAGATAATATGATTCTATACCTAGAAAACCCCAGAGTCTGTCAAACACCTTCTTGCATTGAGAAATGACATCAGTAAAGTCTTGGGATACAAAATCAATGTGCAGAAGACAGTTGCATTTCTATATGGCAACAACAAGCAGACTGAGGACCAAAATTAAAAAACACAATCACATTTGCAATAGACACACACACACACACACACACACACACACACAGACGAAATACCTTGGCATCCAGTTAACCAAAGACGTGAAAAGCCTTTACAATTAAAACAACAAAACACTGCTCAAAGAAATCAAGGATGATACAAAGAAAAGGGAAAGCATCCCATGCTCATGGATGTGAAGAATTTATATCGTCAAGATTTCCGTCCTACCCAACGCAACCTACAGATTCAATGCAATCCCTATGAAATTGCAAACGTTATTTTTTACAGACCTAGAAAAAAAACAATACAGAAATCCATCTGGAGGCAAAAAAAGAGCCAGAACAATCAAAGCAATCTCAGGAAAAGGAATAAAGCTGGAGGCATCACATTTTTAGATGTTAAACCTGTGAAAGGCTACAGTAACCAAGACAGCATGGGATTGGCACAGGAATAGACACAGGCCAATGGAACACAGAGAATCCAAAAGTAAAACCATGGTCCCTTAACCAACTCATTTTTGACAAAAGCATCAAAAACGAACACTAGGGGAAAGGAAACCATATTTAGCAAGCAGTGCTGGGAAAACTGGCTACTTGGAAGGCTGAGGCGGAAGGATCGCCAGAACCCAGCAGGTCGAGGCTGAGGTGGCCGGGAGCACCCACTGCGCTCCACTCTGGGTGACACAGTGAGACTCCAATTCAAAAACAAAACAAAAATTGAATCTCTTTTCTATTTCTAGAGAAAATTAGAACATTCAACTATTGATTTTCTAGAAGTTTCAGGGAAATAATTATTTCTACTGGTTTATATAAACTAATAATCACTGTACATACAGATTTAAACACACGAAACTCAAAGATTTCTGACAATTATGTCTTGTTATGCTTTAAATATCTGCTTTTGCAAATCACAAGGGAGAAAGTGGCTTCACTCTCATTATATCGGTGGCCTTGGTTACTGGACTAAATATAAGAAGGAAAAGATTTAATGGGAAACTTACTACTCATAAACAATATAAAATTTAATATTTCATAGATAATTGAAGTTTGAAAGTTAATGCAATATTTTAAATCAAGACTACCATTGGCAAAATTGAACCAGTTAAATAATTTGGTTACAAAACCATATTCATTCTCTTCTCATCAGCATGTAGAAATAAAGATAACAAAATATTCTAGTTAACTCAATTCTTTGTTTCTTTTCCCTTTGAAATCTAATAGGTTTATTTATTCATGTAGGACTATTTACTTATTTACTTATTTGTTTATGGTGGTAAAAACACTTCACCAGATGTCTGCCTACCCTTGCCACACATTTTTAAGTGCACAATAGAGTATTAACTGTAGCATAATGTTGTGTACCTAATCACTGAAACGTACACATCTTGCATAGCAGCAACTTTGTTCTGGCTGGACAGCAACCCTCCCATAGCCTGTGGCACCACCACTCTACTCTCTGCGTCTATGAGTTTGACTAATTTGGATAGCTCATGTAAATGAGGTTGTGCAACGTTTGACCTTCTGAGACTCATTAGCTTTGCCTAGGAATTGTTCTCAAGGTTCATCAATGAAAATTCTACACATTATATCATTTTCTCTATTTTTTAAGGCTGAATAATATTCTATGGTATATGCCACATTTCCTGTAGCCACTAATCCATCAATGAACATTGAGGTGTTTCTAATCGAGGTTGTTTTGAAGAGTTCTACAATGAGGATGTGAGTGCTAATATCTCTTGGAGATCCTGACTTCAATTCTTTTGGATAAACATCCTTAAAAGAGAATGATCATATGGCAGTTTTATTTTTCATTTTTTTGGAGGAGGCTCAAATTATTTCCATAGCTACTATACCGTTTTACGATTGTTCCAACATTGTATAAGCATTCTAGTTTCTCCACACTTTGCCAACACTTTTATTCCTTTCCGTCCTGTTCTGTAATGGCTATCCTAACAGATTTGAGGCGATGATTCATTGTGGGTGTGATTTGCATTTTCCTGATGCTTTTTAATATGCAAAACCTTTGCATGTATCTGCTGGCCTTTTTGTGTGCCTTCTTTGGAGAAATACCTATTCAGGCCCGTTGTGCACTTTTTAATTGAGTTGGTTCCTGCTACCATGTTGCATGCATAAGTTCCTTAGACAGAGTTTTAGGTATTAACCCCTTATCACATTTAGGATTTACAAATATTTCCCACATTCTGTAAGCTGCCTATTGATTGTATCCTGTGCAGAAACTTTTTAGATTATGTAGTCTAGCTTCTTTATCTTTCCTTTTGTTGCCTATGATTTTGGTGTCGTATTCAAGGAATTGTTTCCCTGACCAATGTCAGAAAGATTTTCTTCTGTTTTCTTTTAGAAGTTTAACTGTTTTTACATTTTAGGTTTACATTTAAGTTTTACATTTATGTCTTTAATCTATGTTGAGTTGACTGTGTGTATGGTGTAAGATAAGCGTCCAATATCAGTCTTCTGCATGTGGAGATCCAGTTATCTAAACACCACTTGTTGAAAAGACTATACTTTCCTTATTGTGTTTTTTTGGCATTTTTTTGAAACCCAGATGACTGTAATGTGTGGGTTTATTTCTGGACTCTTCATTTTGTTCCACTGGCCAATATGTCTGCTTTATGTAGCTACCATACTGATATAATTACAATATCTTTGTAATATATTTTGAAATCAGAAAATGTGATACCTTCAGCTTTGTTCTTTTCACTCAAGATTGCTTTATTTGTGGTTTCATATATATTTTAGAATTTCTTTTGGTTGCTCATATTAGTGTCTTGCGATCCTTTTTATTTCTTTAACATCAGGTATAAGGCCTCTACTTTCATTTCTGATTTTGAGTCATTTTTTCCTTTATTTTCAATCTAGATAAAAGTTTGTTTATTTTATGAAAAAATAAACTCATAGCTTAATTGATTTTTTTATTTTTTCTTTTATTTATTTCTGCTGGAATGTTTTTTTCTCCTCTTGCTAACTTTAGACTTTTTATTCTTTTTCTGGTTCCTTGAGGTATAAAGTTCTTTTATTTGAGATCTGTATCCTTCTTTATTATAGGTGTTTGTCATTATAAACTTTTCTCTTAGCATTGTTTTTGTTCAAACCCATAAGTTTTGAGATGTTCTTTGTTTGTCTTGAGATGTATATTCTTAATGACACAAATAATTGTACATGTTTATAAAGTATATAGTGATAGCTTGATATATATATAATATATAGTGATTAGATCAGGGTAGTTAGAATATTCATTATCTCAACATTTATTATTTATTTGTGTTGGGAACATTCAATATTCTCCTTCTAGTCATTTGAGACTATATAATATATTATTGTTAACTATAGTTTTTCTACTGTAATGTAGTACACAAGAAGTTATTTCTCCTATCTGGTCGCATTGTTTTAACCTTTAACAAATCACTGCCTCTCGTCTTCTCTTCCTAACTTCTAGTACCCTATGTTCTACTTTTTACTTCTCTAAGATCAACATTTTTAGCTTCCAGTGTAAGTATGAACATACAGTGTTTAGCTTTCCCTAGCTTATTTCACTTAGCGTAATGTCTCTTCATTCTATCCCTGTTGCTTTGAATGACAGGACTTCATTTTTTTCATGGTTGAATAGAATTCCATTGTGTATATATACCACATTTTCTTTATCCGTTTATCTGTTATTGGACACATACATTGATTCTATATCTCAGGGATTGTGAATAATGCTTCAATAAACATAGGAGTGCAGATGGCTCTTTGATTTACTTTTTTATTCCTCTGGATAAATTCCCAGTAATAAGATTTCTAGATCATATGCCAGTTCAATTTGTGGTTTTGTGAGAAAATGCCATAATGTTTTCTATAGTGGCTGTGCTAGTGTACACTCCTACCAACAGTGGATAAAAGTACGATTTTCTCTGTATTCTTGTTAGCATATGTTAGTTTATGTGTTTTTTGATAATAGCCATTCAGACAGGGGTGAGATTATATCACACCGTGATTCTGCAATTTTCACATTTCTCTGATGGTTTGTGATGTGGAGAATTTTTTTCATATTTTGTTTACCGTCTGTATATTTTCTTTTGAGAAAATGTCTGCTCAATTTATTTGCTCATTTTTTAATCAGATTGAATTGCTTTTTTAATTGTTGAGATGTTTGAATTCCTTACATATTCTAGATATTATTCCCTTTTAAAGGAATGCTTTGCAAATACTATCCCATTTCCATAGATTGTCTTTTGTCCTTTTCCCTTCATTTTTCCTTTGTTGTGCAGAAGCTTTACAGTTTGATATAATCCTATTTTCTATTTTTCTTTTCATTGCCTGTGCTTTTGGGATATTATTCATACAATGTTTTTCCAAATCAATGCTCCAAAGTGTTTCCCCTATTTTTTTTAAATATAATAGTTTTATAGTTTTAAATATTATGTTAGGTTTTTCATTATTTTGAATTAATTTTTGCATAGGATGTGCTTAGGGGCTAGACTTATTCTTCATCATATGGATGTTCCAGTTCTCTTCATTTAGTGAAGGGACTATTTCTTCCCCAGGAAGGGTCCTTGGCATCTCTGATCAAAAACCATTGACTGTAGATGTGTGCACTGATTTCTGTGTTATCTATTCTGTTCCATATGCCTATGTGTCTATTTTTGTGCCAGTGCCATGCTGTTTCGGTTACCATAGCTATGTAGTATTGTTTGGAGTCTGGTAGTGCGATTCCTAACAGAAGGAATTTGTTCTTTTTGCCCAGGAGTACTTTGGCTATTTAGGGTGTGATATAGTTTCATTAAAAAGTTAATTTTTTTTCTATTTTTGTGAAGGAATTACATATTGTTTCATGTGGTATGATAATTTAAACAATATTTATATTCTGATCCATGCATTTGAGTTTGAAACGTCTTTCCATTGATTTGTATACTCTTCAATTTCTTTTGTATTTTATTGCTTTTCTTGTAGAGATAATTTATCTCCTTAGTTAAATTTATTCCTAAGTATTTTTTGTAGCTATGTAAGAGATTGTCTTCTTGATTTTCTTTTTTATCTAGTTCATTGTTCATGTATAGAAATATTTCTTTATGTTGGCTTTGTATCCTACAACATTACTGAATATATCAGTTCTAAGTGGTTTTTGGTAGAGTTTTCAGGTTTTTCTTTCTATTTATTCATGCTATTTGCAAACAAGCATAATTTTACTGCCTTGTTTCATGTTTTGATATTGTTTTTCTTTTTCTTTTGCCTAATTGCTCTGGCTAAAACTTCCTGTACTAAATTCATTCCTTTATTGCTATTAATTTTTTTATTTTAAATACGTGGGGTACAACTCAGGGTTAGGTATACAAATGTGCATTACACAGATACTCTTGTTGATGAGGTGTATCCCACCCTCCCCTGGCAGTTTTCCACTACTGCCAATCCCTTATAGTATTAGGATAGTTGTTCAAGGTCTGCCTATGAGTCAGAACCTGTGATACTCGACTCTTGGTTTCTGTGATAGATCACTCAATATTAAAGCCTCTCAGTCCATCTAAGTTGTTGCAAAGTTCATAATTTTGTCCTTTTTTATGGCCTGATAATAGTCTATTGTATATATGTACCACATTATATTTTTATTATAAATACGTGGGGACAATTCAGGGTTAGGTACCCTTGTTGATGAGGTATGTCCCTCCCTCCCCTAGCAGTTTCCCTCAACTGCCAATCGCTCCCCCCGCCGACAGTTTCCCACTACTGCCAACCCCTTTCTTATATTATTATAATAATTCAAGGTCCACTTATGAGTGAGAATATATGGTACTCTGTTCTTTGTTTCTGTGATAGATCACTGAGCATGATCGACTCTAAATCCATCCAAGTTGTTGCAAAGTCCATGCGTTTGTCCTTCTTTATGGCTGCATAATTTTCCCTTGTGTACATGGACCACATTTTTTAATCCAGTCTAGCTTCGATGGGCAATGTGGTTGGTTCCATGTTGTTGCTATTGGGAATAGAGCTGCAGAAAACATACGTGTGCAGGTAACTTTTTTGTAGAACGATTTGAGTTCCCCTGGGTATATTTCCAATAGGGAATTGCTGGGTCATATGGAAGGTCAATTTCTAGATCTCTCAGATACCACCACACTATCTTCCAAAGACGTTGCTCCAGTTTGTATTCCCACCAGCAGTGTAGAAGCGTTCCTTTCTCTCCTTATCCTCACAAGCATCTGTTGTTTGTTTTATTAATGATATGGGAAACCACATTATTTTTATCCAATTCCCTTCCAATGGGCAGCACGGCTGGTTTCAAGTTTTTGCTATTATGAACAATGCTGCAATACACATGCATGTGCAGGTATCTTTTTCATAGAGTGATTTGCGTTCCTCTGGGTATATTCCCAGTAGGGGGATTGTGTACAAAATAATTAATCTTATTACACTTGGCCTGAGTATTTTCATAAAGTGCAACAAGAACTGTGATTACTAATGAAGGTCATTTTTTTAAAAACTGGATTTCCTAGAATTTTTAATATAAGGAATTTCAAAACTTTAAAAGCATTCAGCTAGCCATAAATTTGTTTTCAAACGGTGCCTGTATACCTGTATGAAGTCCCAAAAAATCTTGAGGTTTCTGGTCTTTTAACATTCTTCAAGGGTACCTGCATAATGAACATTTGTATACCTAACCCTGAATCACACCCCACATATTAAAAATATATTTTTTAAAAAAAAGAATGTAACATTCTTTACTTACCACAAGAACTAAAACCTCTTAAGGGAACCTTGTAGACAGGGTACCTGGCCGGCCTTTCTAAGGGACTCTTTATCATGTGGGGTGCAATCTAGGTGTGGGGTACAATTCTGCAATAGGTATACAAATGGTCATTGCACAGGTAAAGTTTGGACTTCACTTTGGTCCCCACTTCACGTGGTTTCATATCAGGTACCTTATTGATGAAGTGTGATCCCTCCGCCTGCAGTTTCCCACTATTGCCAATCCCTGTGAGAATTGTTCAGGGTCCGCTTATGAGTGAGAACATGTGGTACTCAGTTAATTGTTTCTGTGATCGATCTCGGAGTACTAAAACCTCTAAGTCCATCCAAGTTACTGCAAGGTTCATATTTTGCCCTTCTTTATGGCTGCATAATATTCCAAGTATATGTACCACATTTTTATCCAGTCCACTTTTCATGGGCAGCATGGTTGGTTCCTTGGTTTGCTGCAACGAACATGCATGTGCAGGTATCTTTTTCATAGAGTGATTTGAGTTCCTCCAGGTATATTCCCGGAATGGGGATTGATGTGCTGTATGGAAGGTCAATTTTTAGGTCTCGCCACACTGTTTTCCACAGAGGTTGTACTAGTTTACACGCCCACCAACGGTGTAGAAGTGTCCCCTTTTCCCTGCATCCTCTCCAGCATCTGTTGTTTTTTGAGTTTGTGATGATGCCATCCTGACTGGAGTTAGGTGGTATCTCAGTTTGGTTTTAATTTGCATTTCTTTGATGACTAGTGGGGCTGAGCATTTTTTCTTGTATCTGTTGGCTGCTCCTACATCTTCTTTTGAGAAGTGCTACTCATGTCTTTTGCCCACTTTTTAAGAGGGCTTTTTTTTTCTTTTCAGCACATTTGAGTTCCCTGTAGCTCATAGATGTTAGACCTTTGTCAGAGATACAGTTAGCAAATATGTTTTCCCACTCTGTGGGCCGTCTCCCACTCTCTGGTGGTTTCCTTTGCTTTGAAGAAGCTTTTCAATTGAATAAGGTCCCCCTTGTCTATCTTACCTCTTATGGCATGGGCACCGGGGATTTGGATCAGGTATTGGTTGCCAGTTCCAATTTCCATAAGGATGTCTCCTGTATTTTCTAAGGTTCTAATAGTTTGAGGTTTTACATTTAGGTCTTTGCTCCATTTAGAGCTGATTTTTGGGTATGGTGATAGGTAGGGGTCTTGTTTCAATCTTCTGCTTGAAGTCAGCCAATTTTCCCCGCATCATTTACAGAATAAGTTCTCTTTTCCCCAGTGGTTCTTACTGGAAGCTTTGTCAAGATGAATTGGCTGAGAAATTGAGGTTTTGCTTCTAGAATCCCTATTCTGTTTCATTGGTCTGTATGCCTGTTCTTGTACCAATGCCGGGCTGTTTTGATTATTGTAGCCTTATAATAAAGTTAAAGTCTGGAAGTGTGATACCTCTCACTTTGCTTCTTTTGCTGAGGACTGTTTTGTCTATTTGCGTTCATTTATGTTTCCATATGAATTTTGGTATCGTCATTTCCAGGTCTGAGAAGAATGATGCTGGTAATTTAAGGGGTACTGGATTAAATCTGTAGATTGCCATGGGTAAGATGGACATCATAACAAAGTTGATTCCTCCAATCCATGAGCGTGGAATATTTTTCCGTTTTTTTGGGTCATCTTTGATTTCTTTGAGCAGTGTTTTGTAATTTTTGTTGCAAACGTCTTTCACATCTCTGGTTAGGAAGATGCCAAGGTATTTCACTTTTGTTTTTGTTGTTGTTGCTATTGTGAATGGAATTGTGCTTTTTACTTTGTTCTCTGCCTGTTTGTTGTTGGTATATAAGAATGTGACTGCTGTTTGCACATGGATTTTGTACCCAGAGACTTGGCCAAAATCCTTCATCAGTGCAAGGAGATTTTTGACAGATTCTCTAGGATTTTCGAGGTATATAACTTGTTTTCCTCTTTTCCTGTTTGGATGCCCCTGATTTCCGTCTCTTGTGTCTAGCTAGGACCTCCAACATTTTGTTAAACAGGAGGGGTGAGAGTGGGCAGCCTTCTCCTGCTCCAGTTTTCAGGGGAAATGTTTCCAATTTTTGTCTGTTTAGCAATATGTTGGCTGTGTGTTTATCATAGATGGTTCTTACTATTTTGAGGTATGTTCCCTCTATGCCTAGGTGTTCAAGGGTTTTTATCAAGAAGGGATCTTCAATTTTATCAAAAGCTTTTTCAGCATGTAATGATATAACCATGTGATTCTTATTGTTACATCTGTTGATGCATTTAATTACATTCATGGTCTTGTGGATGTTGAACCAGCCCTGCATCCCAGGGATGAAGCTTACTTGGTCATAGTGAATGATTTTTGAGATGTGTTGTTGGATCCAATTTGCTGGAATCTTGAGTATATTTGCATATATGCTAATCAGGGATATTGGCCTGTAGTTCTCTTTCTTTGTTGGATCTTTACCCGATTTGGGTGTCAGTCACATAAAATGATTTGAGGAGAGTTCCATATTTCTCAATTGCTTGGCATACTTTTAGTAAGCTTGACATCAGCTCCTTGTTGTATGTTGTGTAGAACTCTGCTGGAAAGCCATCTGGTCCAGGACTTTTTTTGTTGGTTGTTTTCTTATGATGCAGTCAACTTCCATCTATTTAATGTCTCAATTTCTTCTTGTTTCAACTTTGGGAGTTGTGAGATGTCAGAAAGTCCTCCATTTCATTTAGCTTTTCAAGTTTGTTTCCATGCAGATGTGCATAGTAATCTCTGATAACTTTTTGTGTTTCTTCAGGGTCCACTGTGATTTGATCTTTTGCATTTCTGACTGTGTTTATTTGGGCTTTTTCTCTCTTTTTCTTAGTCAGTCTGGCTAGAGGTCCATCAATCTTGTTTATCCTTTCAAAGAACCAGCTTTCTTTTTCATTGATTTTTTTCTATATTTTTGTCTTCTATGTCCTGCATTTCTTAACTGGCAAGAAATTTGGTTATTTCTCTTATATGTATCTTTTAAGATAACTAGAATCATGACTGACAACACATAAAGACACTCAGACTTTCATACTTTTATACAACCTTTGGAATATTTACATTAATAATATATCTAGACAAATACAACTTTAGAAAAAATTTAGCATAATCAAAGTTATGATTGATAGCATATTAGATTTTTAAAAATTTGTATAATTTTTAGAATATGTATATCAATAGCATATTTATAAATATTATCAAGAGAAGATCTAGTATTACTTATGATCTGATAATGTCTCTATACACTCTTAGTAAATAAATCTTGCTCAAGAAATAAAAAAGTTTAAAACGGAATCACAGAACATTTTGAAGTTATAGTTATTCATTTAACTAGAAAGATCATCTAAAGACCTCAAAAGCAATACAGAAAGCTACATGGATGCAAAAACCTTAAGTCTTTTAAAGCTCAGTTTTCCCAAATAAGCAGAAAGGAAAATAAAATGAATAAAACAATTATATTGATCCAAAACATAAAGTTTTCGTTTCAAACCAGTCATCAACAGGTGAAGAAAAAAGGAAGAAAGAAACTCTTGTAGTGTGATGGTTTTTCTTTATGGAAAAGCCATTTAGATAACTTTGAAATCAAACCTGATGAAAAGAATTCTAGAATTTAATTAAGTGAAAAGAGTGTGACCAGGGTCATGAATGAGCATTATATTATAAAGGAATGTAAACAGGAAAACCAGTACCTTGAGCAGGGGGACACATGACTCTTAGTGATGGCATAAGAAGTTTGCTGACTACAAGAAATTATTCAGGCATATCAAAAAGCCAAGAGTACAAAATCATGTTACATCTGAAACATGGGAAAACAAAACTTTTCTAAAACTTTAAGATAAATATTTTAGCATTATGCCATAACAACATAATAAGACCTGGAGTGGAAAGTTACAGGAGATGACGAAGAAAATTATAGAAAGTTGATGAACAGTGTTATCATCCAAGCCTGGCCAAAAAATATAACTTTCCAAAGGGAAAAGGAACAGAAGGCAATGATGTGTGATCTGCAAATCATGTGCAACAAGGTACAGCAAAACTTCAAGTTCTGAGACAAATCTGAGATGTTTGAAAAGAATCAGATTTCAGGATTAGAAATTAATATCTCTTGCATCGCCATCGACAGCAAATAAGAACTTTAAGAAAAACTTGTTTTAATTAAAATTTTTAGTTTTGTATTAGTGTGCTTTTAATATTACAACTAATTTTAATAAGCAAATCTATTATAATATTAAGCAATTATGACTGCAAGATAAGTTTTCTGTAAACCTTTTATGACCTCTTAGAGTATTCATTTTCTTTCATTTACAACTTTTTATATGCAGTTTTATGTATCATTCTTTTTATTTCTTTAAAATAATCCTTGAAAACTGTTAAAATAAGCAAAATTACGTTTGCTTAAACAAATATTATATTCACATGATTTCTTATAATCTGTCTTACCTAAAACATATTTCTCTTTTTTATATGCTTTTTAAATAAAAATGCTTTTTCTTGTATCATAGTTTTCATTACATATGTTAATTCCTATATTTAACTCTAAGTAACCTGAGATCTTAGTGAAAACTCAAAAATCAAGAAACCTTGAATTATCTGTTGCATATGAGTACTTTATAGATGAGAATTATTTTATAAATCTCAGAAACATGTTTTTATATAAACATACATTTTCTTACTTAGAATTGACCAGATATTTAATGAATATCAATTAAATTAATATAACTTAATTTCAGAAATTTATTAAAAATTTATTTAAAAACATTTATTCCATTTATAATGATTTATTTTGAGTAGTTTACCTGGATTATTTATGAGAACTGAGGCAATACACAAAGCTAGTCATCATATTAAGTTATTTTCTTATTAACCATTTATAGCCTGTGGAAATCAGTGTTTACCTAAGTAAGAACTTTAAAGTTAAATACATGGATATTTTGCTGATTAATCAGAAGATTCAGTTTTTTTCATTAAGTCAACAACATTACATTAGTTTTATTTATCAAAAAATCATATAAGCACAGATCATTCATGTTTTGCCTTGATTTATAGTTTTATAAATTTTGTGCCAAATTCTAACATACTAAAATATCTATCTATCAGATGTAAATATAAAACTATGCAACCAATAAATGTAGGTAAAAATGCATAATGACACTTTGAAAGACATTTCTATTTTTCAGTTCTTGATAATTTAAAAATTATTTTATTTACTAACGATTACTAAAGTCACATGAACTTGACAAGCATTAGGGCTTACTTACTTAACTTACGAGTAGTCATTTATTTATATGCTAACTTGGTGTTTGTAGACATAATATTTAACATAATACATGTACATATGTAAACGGGAGAGTTATCCAGCTTATATTCCTGACAAAACTAGAACCTGTCTATGTGCCTAAATATCATTTTCCCCAATGAGTAAAGCAGGTTTCATGACAGTTTTATTTGATTTTAAAAGATGTCTTTCATCTTTTTATACTCAGCCAAGTAACCTTGAATTAATGATACCATGAAAAGTAAGTTTTAATCCAACATTAGTAGAAAAGTCACCAGATTCAAAGTAGGCAGGAAAACATAGAGAGGCAAAGACCTTAGTGACTAACACATTAATTCTTTAGTTGCAGAATTTTTTAACAATAACAATTTGAGCTTTGTATTTT
>NW_007156822.1:0-5632 GCF_000164805.1 Carlito syrichta | reverse complement strand
TCCTGGACTGCAAAGGAAGGGAGGGCG
Source organism: Carlito syrichta (assembly GCF_000164805.1). Taxonomy (NCBI): domain Eukaryota; kingdom Metazoa; phylum Chordata; class Mammalia; order Primates; family Tarsiidae; genus Carlito; species Carlito syrichta. The sequence continues at coordinate 5,605 of NW_007156822.1, read as the reverse complement.
AGAGGCACTGCCGGGCTGTCGGCTCCCTCTGAGTTGTTTGTGGGCTACACGGGTCTGCCTCTTGGAAGCGTCAGTCCATCAGAACGGCAGCACTAAAAAATACAAAGGAAGAAGACAGACACACAGTAGTGTTAGGAGCAAGCCAGAGTGGAGGAGGAAAAGCAGGGTAGAGGTGAAAATGGATGAATGTCCGGCTTAGGATATGACTCAGTATATTGCATTGGGTTTGCTGTTATGTACTGGCAAGACAGAGTCCGACTGTGGGTGTACGAAAGAATGCCAGCTGGCCTCAGGTCGATAACCCCTGAAACGGGATGACAGACACACAGCTTCACTTGACCTCTCTCTAAATATGTGTATGTGCATCCAACATTTCTGCAATCTATATTTAAAACCCAAAGGTCTTGATGAAAAGGTGAATACATACCTTGTTTGGTGAGGGAACCTTGATTTGTACCTATTGACTTGGAATAAATATGTTCTACGTTCTTGAACCTCTTCTCTCTGGGATTATTTTTCTATTATTCATGGAATCTTCCTTTCATGAAAAGCAACAGCAATAGTTTATTTAGGCTGCTTTATGGGGAGATTTTCTTTCTACTTAACTTTACAAAAATTTATATTTCAACAGTGTGAGGTCTGGCAGAGGGGAAGTTCCCCTTTTGTGGAATTTCCATATGCTCTATAGATGAGATGTTTGGTTGTAATTAGCTTTAATAACCAAATCACTACACTGGCCGCTATTTCATGATACTATTACTTGTCTTTCTTTCTTCTTTTATGCCAACCTTCCAATTCAGTCTCACACAAACCACAAAGAATTGGGTGTCTGATATACTGCCCTCTTCTCCACTGATAATCTTATTTATACTCTGGCTGTGTTTAGCAAACATGAGGACAACTCCTACAGCCCCTACTTTTGTTCTGTTTCTTACCTTAGCAAGTCATCTTCAATAACTTTTAGCCATCAACTCATGCCATGACCTGTATCTTTTATCACCCTTGACTACCCTCTTACGTGTAGTTAGCCACAAAGTGTATTCTTCAGTAACACTTGTTAAGTAGAGAAGAGTCCCTGAATATCTTTTTTTCTCAATTGTTCTCACTTTTCTGCTTCTCATCATTGTTTATTTCATCGCTATAACTTAGCTCTGAACTCCACCAATTCAACCACGGTTGACCACATTCCTCAACCCAATACAGATTAATCCTCTTGTCTGCTTCTTACTTCTATCACAGATGGCCAGCATCACTGGGACAATAGCTCACAGACTATATTTAGGGGATGCTTAAAAGGGAGAAATATACACAATTAAGACTAACCTGACACCACAGTCCAAAGTATGAAGTCTTTAGCTTTACAATTTTCTAAATTTCTTCATCAATACATTAGACCCAAGCTGAAAATGGACATTTTTTTTTTAGTTTTGTTGATGTTCAATAGATAATAATTTACATTGCAAAACGAACGATTCTCCGCTTAATGCTTGTTTAATACAGGACCAGCTATTTTGCTTAGTCTTTGCTTTGTTGCCAACAGGTGGCAAAGACCTTGTTTCACTCTGAACACTATCCTTATCATTAAATGATTAATTCTCATGTAGAGTAATCAAGTGAAATAAAGAAGAGGCTTATATTATTACAAAAGGCCAACAGTCCACTCAAAGAAAGCTTTGAATGACTTACCAGCAGATTTGATGGTTCCCATAATCTTTTTCAGTTACAGCCCTATCTTGGATAATTTTTACATTCAGTTTGAGAAAGATGTTTGAGACCTTATATGGCGAAGAGTAATGTAAATCCCCTCCTTTAATCATGTCATTTGACTAAGTTCTAGATTTAGCTGCCTGGCAACAAGAGACTCTCAGTTCTATGGAGCATGGCAGCCGGCTTAGTTTCCTTCCCAGTCTGGTTCCACTAAACCTTATTTCTAATAACTCTTCAATATGACTAAATCTGATTTCCTAACCCCCATCCTATATACACCCTACATACAGTATACTCATTTACATTTACCCTTTTGTACTTTGCTCATATTGTTGTCTTGCTCCCAGAGTATTCTCTCAACAATGCACCATACTGCGGAACACTTGAAATATGTCAGGTTCCAAAAGAAATTCAACCCTATTTAACACATTGTGTAAGGAACCCAGACATCAGAAATCATCTGTATCTTTCTTTCATAGGTAAATTTCATAGGTAAATCGACTGGTTAGCAGTGTAAAAACGCCAATCTGGGATGACCCCATTGAGCAGGTTTGCTGGACGAAAGCAGTTTAGTGTTTCCTCCCCTTGAAAGTTGACCCGTGGGACAGACGTGGGGTCGGTAATATCGGCAAGCTTGATATCTGCCAGGTGTCTTTCCACGCCTCTCGGTTTTCGTGAGTCAAACGATGCACCTCTGCTCCCATGGAACGTTCTCTCTCTCCTGCTTTTCTCAACAATTTGTTTCTTAAAACACCAAATTTGAGCGTGATGGGTTTAATTTCCGTATTTATCGCTAGGATTGCCTTTTTGCAGCAACACACAATCAGTGACTTAAAAATGGGAAAAAATATCGTCTGAAAACTCTGAAAGCTAGAAGGTCAATATCATGGCATCCTCAGGGCCATACACCTTCTGAAGATGCTTGAGAAAGACAACCTTAGGCTTCTTTCCCAGCTGCTGGTTGTTCCTTGGTTTGCGGCTGTGCAATTCTGCAAAACTACCTGAAGTCAGTTGGAGCCAACCCGGCCAACTGGAGTTTGGGCAGAACGAGTTTGTTGACAGCACAGCTCCGTTTCACAGCTTGTGGCATGCTTCGTACGAACTCCCCTCAAAGGTGCACATGTGGTTCACCGGGTAGCATGAAGAGATAACTGTGCATGCCTGAGCACTTTGCAGACCTCCTGTTTCCTTCTGCTGGTCACCTACAAACTTGCAATAATAAATTTTTTCTTCTCTCAATAACTGGATGTCATAGCATTGGCTTCTAGTGAATCTGGCATCGAGCTCCTTTGCTGAAAAACAGTTCTGGTTTCCCAGATGAGACAGAGCCTGTTTGAGGCACTATAGTCACTTTATCAGTGCCGAGTAGCCACGCGGCCATTTTGTCTAGAGGCTCAGCTGTTGGACGCCTGCTTCTCCAATGCAGTGCTCCTGGCTCCCTTGGCACTGTCCTTTTTTTGGAAAATTAACAGCGTCTGGATTAGATGTCTTTCTGGTGAGTACCTCGTCAATATGTGCCTGCACCTTTAATTGTCTTTAATCTCATCATTAGTTGTGTGGGTTCGAGTTCCATTCTTGTGGCCTAAGACTGTGGGTTAGAGTCTCAACCTCATCTAGGATTAGAGTTTAAGTGACACCCTAAGGGAATTCGGGTCAGTTTAGAGTCCCAAATCTGGTTTGAGTTTGAGTAATAAAGAATAAGGGCAATACTAAACAGCTGCAAGGACTGAGATAATCTGATCTGGTTTTGGTTTTTGCTTGTCTATGTGTCTGCATTTTTGGTCCAGATGTGTAACGATATTTCACCTGACAGAGGTTAAAGACTTTGACAATGGAAAATAAATTATCCCAAACTTAAATAACATGGTACCAGACACCAAACCTCCAATCAGCATTCTGGTGGCTTTCATGTATGTGCATACTTGCAAGTGTCTCCTTAGATGGGAAGCATTTACTTAGATGGGAAGAGATTTCACATTCCAGTGGCCCAAATGGGAATCTAAGCATGAAGGAATTCCAGGCTTTCTGGGTCTCTAGCTGGCCACACATCATGGCCTATTTTAGTCCACATATTAAAATTGATGACCAAATTATGTTGGGAGCCAATATCTATAGCTACATGGCTGAGGCCTGTAATGGCCCATCTGGAAGATTGCCTCTGATATAGGATATCATTTATACCTATAATATTGGCATGTGATTAGTGACCAGTGTGCATACATGGCAGTAAAACTTATAAGTAAATCTCAATACACCTGATGGAAAGTTGCACAGCAGAATTATTTTGTGTTTTTTTGTCTTTCTAAGCTGTATTTCTTCTTAAAATATTTTTTAACTTCTATTTCCTGGTAGACTGGTTATTTAGCTCTTGTTCCCGAAAGCAGTTTCCCCTAGAGCTAAGATTAGAAACTAAATTACCATAATAGTTTTATCGCCCTGCCTCTAGCCAGGCAGGACATTTTTCTAGTTTTGTTACATGCCGAAACTCTATTTGCTTCACCCCATGGCCATCGTCATGGCAACCATACATTTCCTTGTTCAAGAGTATGACAACTACCATAAGATTTATGAAAGAATTAATGATAAGTTATTAGCTTAATAGGATATAGCATAGTATTAAAATTCAATCATTAGATTATATAATTAAAGTTTAGACATATGAAATTCATTTAAGTCATGGTAAAGTTTTGTAGTTCAGGAATAAGTTTTAATTGTTATAGAATTACAGAGTTATAGGATTACAGGGCACTACGTTAAATCATAATAGGTTAATGCAATAAACAAAAATTAAGTCATTTAAGTAAACTTATAGATTATAGTATAGTGTTAAGTTGATAATATTAATCGTTAAAAAGTATTAGGAGTCAGTGAACTTGGATTGAACCTAGAGTTAACTTAGAAAGTTGTTTTGTATTAATCAGGGTTTAGAACAAAGAGTATAATATGAATGATTTACTGAACATTATGGAAAACACTTTGAACAATCTGTATTTAAATTGTGCACCTGTGATCTTAATGTAAGTTTTGTGAAGCACGTCATGCATCATGGAATTGTAATTGTTTGCTTGGAACTTGCAAGTCTCATGATGGTCTTGTGATGCATAGTTTGTAAAGCGCAATATACATCATGGAATTTGTACGCCCCCAGCAAGTAATAATCACACTGCTGTAGGGTATAGAAAATGGTATATATAAGTTGGAAGGAGTCTGAATAAAATTTGGACTCAGTCCTGATCAGACTGATCCCAGAAGAACTGCCTCCGAGTGGTCTCTTCTCGCCATCTTGATTCTCCGGTGCGGGTCCTAACCTTCCCTCATAGATCGGTGCCGGTCACTAACAAAATTACATCAAGGAAAATACAAAGCTCATATTGTTATTGATAAAAAAATCTGCAACTAAAGAATTAATGTGTTAGTCACCTAAGGTCGTTGCCTCTCTATGTTTTCCTGCCTACTTTGAATCTGGTGACTTTTCTACTAATGTTGGATTAAAACTTACTTTTCATGGTATCATTAATTCAAGGTTACTTGGCTGAGTAAAAAAAGATGAAAGACATCTTTTAAAATCAAATAAAACTGTCATGAAACCTGCTTTACTCATTGGGGAAAATGACATTTAGGCACATAGACAGGTTCTAGTTTTGTCTGGAATATAAGCTGGATAACTCTCTCATTTACATATGTACATGTATTATGTTAAATATTATGTCTACAAACACCAAGTTAGCATATAAATAAATGACTACTCATAAGTTAAGTAAATAAGCCCTAATGCTTGTCAAGTTCATGTGACTTTAGTAATCGTTAGTAAATAAATAATTTTTAAATTATCAAGAACTGAAAAATAGAAATGTCTTTCAAAGTGTCATTATGCATTTTTACCTACATTTATTGGTTG
>NW_007156821.1:0-505 GCF_000164805.1 Carlito syrichta | reverse complement strand
AATCTCAGGAGACAGTAGGTACCAAATTGAACCTCCCCCATACTCTAGATAATGTCAGAGTGTCCCATTTCTAAAAAGATGAACAACTTCAGGTTAGAAAAGATAGAGATAAAGGATGCAATGATCCTGCCTGATAGCAGAGAGAATGGGAAGAAACTTGTATCCTGATGGTCCTGCCAATCATTTAGGTATACATGGGCAGATGAGGGGGTATTCAGGGAGGAAAGCCTGAATGTTGGAAGGCAGTAGACTGGGTATTCCTTAGCACTTACGAATGAATAAGTTCAGGGTTCAGGTACCATGCTGTGCTGGGTGGAGTGATGAAAACTGCACAGGATTGCTATTGTGGGTGGGGTGGCACGTCCACATTTAGCCATGCTTGTGCAGTGCCTTACTCAGAAAGGTGCCAGTCACTTAGACTCAGTGTCACTTGTTCTTTTCTTGGTAGACTGAGGCTCACCCAAGAACACATTTGTGACGGACTTCAGACGATTGGTGGGTGTGA
>NW_007156820.1:0-4062 GCF_000164805.1 Carlito syrichta | reverse complement strand
TTATTTATTAATCTATTAAAATTCTGGTTAAATTGTATATTCATATTATATTTGAGTTATAATTCTGTATGATGCTACTTATTTTGTTTCTCAAATTGATTTAGCTTTGGCCACCTATGTCCATGATCACGTGCAGGGTATGCTAATTGCTACTAGAATGTCTTTGCTTCTAGCCCTTCTCTCCTCAGTACAGGAAAGTTAGTATATATATACACATATATGATATATATATATGATATATAGTACACATTATGTAATATATTAACCCATGTAGCTATATAGATATGTGTCCACTTATTTATAATTGTTAGTATATTTATCTGTTTTTATGTAAATTAAACATGAGTTCATATTGAGATCATTTATTCCAATTTAGTACTGTAAGATTCTTTCTAGTTAGGGCAGTTTTTAAATAGTGCTGAGCTCATTCAACCATTCTACTCAAAGTTTCTCTAACTTCTTTTTTCTTTTTATTTTTTTATTATAAAGATGTGGGGTACAATTCAGGGATAGGTATACAAACATTGATTATGCAGGTACTCTTGTTGATGAGATATGCCCCTCCCTCTCCTAGCAGTTTCCCTCAACTGCCAATTCCACCCCCCCTCCTGAGTGTCCCATTACTTCAAAATGCTTTCTTATAGTATTATAATTGTTCAAGATCCACTTATAAGTGAGAACATATGGTACTCTGTCCTTTGTTTCTGTGATAGGTCACTGAGTATGATCGACTCCAAAACTATCCAAGTTGCTGTGAAGTCCATATATTTGTCCTCCTTTGTGGCTGCATAATATTCCATTGTGTATATGTACAACATTTTCATTATCCAGTCCAGCTTCGATGGGCAACTTGGTTGGTTCCATGTTTTTGCTTTTGAGGAATAGAGCTGCAACAAACATACGTGTGCAGGCATCTTTTTTTTTTTGGAGTCGGAGTCTCACTCTGTCACCCAGACTGGATTGCAGTGGCCACTCCTGGCCACCGCAGCCTCACCTGCTGGGCTCTGGCGATCCTTCTGCCTCAACCTTCCCAGCAGCTGGAACTACAGGCACGCGCTACCATACCCAGCAATTTTTTTATTATTATTTATTGTAGAATGAGGTCTTGCCGAGTTGCCCAAGCAGGTCTCAAACCTGTGGGCTCAGGCAATCCACTCACCTCAGCCTCCCAAGGTGCAGGATTACAGGCTGAGCAACTGAGCCTGGCTAGGTATCATTTTTGTAGAATGATTTGAGTTCCTCTGAGTATATTCCCAATAAAGGAAATGCTGCATCATATGGAAGGTCAATTTCTAGTTCCATTGGAGCTTCCTGTAAGTTCTAATAAACCAGTGTATGTCCCTGCTGTACCTCTAGTTACTACCTTGGAATAAGCAAAGAATATTATGTGCAAGTCCCTTCAGATTTGAGGTTACTGATTACAATTTGTGTAGTCAGGCAGGATATTCCAGAGAAAACCTCATCATAGGGACTGGGGTGACATAAAGGTTGGGGGTAGTGTTGTTAGGAGAAATCCCAAGGTGGACCACTGGTACTATGTGGTTGAAAGTTGCCAGTTTGATAAATAGCTGGAAACTACTAGTTGAATATTGGATGGCCCAAAAATGAAACTGGATTGATGGCATTAATAAAAACAATTGATCATCAAGGAGATGCACTGAGGTACCACCTAACTCCAGTCAGAAGGGCCATCATCAATAACTCAAAAAATAACAGATGCTGGAATGGATGTGGTGAAAAGGGAACACTTCTACACTGTTGGTGGGAATGTAAACTAGTGCAACGTCTGTGGAAAGCAGTGTGGTGGTTCCTGAAAGCTCTAAATACCGACCTCCCATATGACCTCACAATCCCCCTAACAGGGAATATACCCTGAAGAATGCAAATCATTCTATCAAAAAGATACCTGCACACGTATGTTATCGCAGCATTGTTCACAAAGCAGGAACCTGGAACCAACCATGCTGTCCATCAAAAGAGGACTGGATTTTTAAAATGTGAAACATATACATGATGGAATATTACGCAGTCATAAAAAAGAACAAAATCATGAATTTTGCAGCAACCTGGATGGAACTAGAGTTTATATTACTGAGTGATCTCTCACAGATACAAAGATCTGAGTATCACATGTTCTCACTCATAAGTGGACCTTGAACATCTATCATAATACTATAAGAAAAGGACTGAAGTGGCAGGAAACTATGGGTGAGCAGGGAGGGGAAGAGAGGTGGGATTAATGCTAGTCAATATTTGTCTGGGGATGGGGGTACACCCCTTATCAACAAGGGTGCCTGAATGATGCATATTTGTATACCTAACCTTTAACTGTACCCCACAATTTAAAAATAAAAATATGTTTAAAAAAATAAATAAATAAAAACTATTGATGAGAAAGGAAATTTTAGAAGAAAAAAGATAGCTGTGCCATTACAGCAGCTGTGACATGGGCCCTGCTTTGCACTCTCCAAGTGGCTACTGAACAAGACAGTCACCAGGAACCAGGTGAAGGAATTGCAGAAGGAGTCAGATTGGAAAGAGATGCTTGGTTGATTCCGGCAGAAAATAGGGACATGTTATATTGCTGGCTGGAGAAGACTAGTAACCAGCTACATGACTTACCATGCCACTTTGCAAAAGTGAAAGAAAAATGGTTGCTTATGGCATGTATCCACTCTGTGATAGACCACAAACGTGGGACCCCACACAGGAACCAGACTTCTTAGAAGAGAAGGATGAAATAGAGATGATAGAGGAAGTAGAAAAGCTCCCAAAGACAAGGGCTCACCTGGTGATTATTCAGAAAATAAAGAAACAATGGTAACAGCTGGAGGGACAAAATCCAGCACACGTATCATACCCTCTGCAGTCTATGCACATGAGTGTGTACCCATATACTTCAGTGGAGCTGATGCAGCTGGCAGCAAAATCCAGGCAGAAGAGCAGGGAAAACCTAGAGGGCTGGTTGGTAAGGTTATGGGATATTGGAGCTGATGGCATAGGACTATTGGGGAATGAATTGATGAAGATGGCTTTAGTTACCAACTCCTTGAGACAGAATATATAAAAAGGGACAGTATGATGATAATGCTTCACTCCTAACATGGCTCATGGTAGGATGAAGAGCTGCTTGTCCAAATGAAGATGATGTCTCATTTTCCCTTCCCCAGTGGAACACCATGGAGGAGCTACAGGATTACCTCTGGGAACTGGGGATGCATCATGCTTTATATGTAAACCCTTTTGATGGGACAGAAGAGTACCCCTTAGAGCTAGAATGAAAGATAAGGTACTGCAGTTAGCTATACCTTCCGCTTATAGAACTCTGATATCTGGGCTATTCCTTCTTGTAGATGAGATTGTACAAGGGGCCATGCAAATGATAGTGGGCCCTTGAAATGGATTTGAATTTGCAGAAATGGGGAGTTTGAAAGGTGAAGGAGGTCCTGAATAGGAAAAAAGTTTTTGAAGAGCCCTGTAAAGGAAACCCAGCAATTGTGGATAGATTTAACTGAGGCAGGAGTGGATCCTAACAAAATAGATTTAAGCAAACCAATGTGATGTTGGTGGAATTATAAAAGCAATCCTCAAAGAAAACTCTACCAACCTATGAAAAGAGGACTGAGGTCCAGGTACTAGAGTGGACCCCTAGTGAAAAGGAACCCTCCCAAAGAAAAAGTGAGCAGGCAGGAAATTATGAGGCAGAATTGTAGTGTACAGGGTCTCTCGATGCTGGTCCTGTTCAGTGCTGCTTGCTGTGGGGCTATGATGCAGGTAGAGTTCAGAGCGAACTCCAGGTTGGAATACACACCAAGACTTGATTTATTGCTGGAATCTTTGCTGTTGGCTAATGGTTTCTTTAATACTAATTATGCGGATTGTCAAGACCATTTTGCATTCACCTGGAAAGGAAGGCAGTGGATGTCCACAGTTCTGCCAATGGTATATTTGCACAGCCCAGTGTTATGTCATGGCATAGTCACTCAAGATTTGGAAATTTGGAGGTGACCTTCATCAGTGTCTGTATTTCATTATATAGATGATATCATGCTAACCTATGAT
>NW_007156819.1:0-3483 GCF_000164805.1 Carlito syrichta | reverse complement strand
AAACATACGTGTGCAGGCATCTTTTTTTTTTTGGAGTCGGAGTCTCACTCTGTCACCCAGACTGGATTGCAGTGGCCACTCCTGGCCACCGCAGCCTCACCTGCTGGGCTCTGGCGATCCTTCTGCCTCAACCTTCCAAGTAGCTGGAACTACAGGCACGCGCTACCACACCCAGCAATTTTTTTATTATTATTTATTGTAGAATGAGGTCTTGCCGAGTTGCCCAAGCAGGTCTCAAACCTGTGGGCTCAGGCAATCCACTCACCTCAGCCTCCCAAGGTGCAGGATTACAGGCTGAGCAACTGAGCCTGGCTAGGTATCATTTTTGTAGAATGATTTGAGTTCCTCTGAGTATATTCCCAATAAAGGAAATGCTAGGTCATATGGAAGGTCAATTTCTAGTTCCATTGGAGCTTCCTGTAAGTTCTAATAAACCAGTGTATGTCCCTGCTGTACCTCTAGTTACTACCTTGGAATAAGCAAAGAATATTATGTGCAAGTCCCTTCAGATTTGAGGTTACTGATTACAATTTGTGTAGTCAGGCAGGATATTCCAGAGAAAACCTCATCATAGGGACTGGGGTGACATAAAGGTTGGGGGTAGTGTTGTTAGGAGAAATCCCAAGGTGGACCACTGGTACTATGTGGTTGAAAGTTGCCAGTTTGATAAATAGCTGGAAACTACTAGGTGAATATTGGATGGCCCAAAAATGAAACTGGATTGATGGCATTAATAAAAACAATTGATCATCAAGGAGATGCACTGAGGTACCACCTAACTCCAGTCAGAAGGGCCATCATCAATAACTCAAAAAATAACAGATGCTGGAGAGGATGTGGTGAAAAGGGAACACTTCTACACTGTTGGTGGGAATGTAAACTAGTGCAACGTCTGTGGAAAGCAGTGTGGTGGTTCCTGAAAGCTCTAAATACCGACCTCCCATATGACCTCACAATCCCCCTAACAGGGAATATACCCTGAAGAATGCAAATCATTCTATCAAAAAGATACCTGCACACGTATGTTTATCGCAGCATTGTTCACAAAAGCAGGAACCTGGAACCAACCATGCTGTCCATCAACAGAGGACTGGATTTTTAAAATGTGAAATATATACATGATGGAATATTACGTAGTCATAAAAAGGAACAAAATCATGAATTTTGCAGCAACCTGGATGGAACTAGAGTTTATATTACTGAGTGATCTCTCACAGAAACAAAGATCTGAGTATCACATGTTCTCACTCATAAGTGGACCTTGAACATCTATCATAATACTATAAGAAAAGGACTGAAGTGGCAGGAAACTATGGGTGAGCAGGGAGGGGAAGAGAGGTGGGATTAATGCTAGTCAATATTTGTCTGGGGATGGGGGTACACCCCTTATCAACAAGGGTGCCTGAATGATGCATATTTGTATACCTAACCTTTAACTGTACCCCACAATTTAAAAATAAAAATATGTTTAAAAAAATAAATAAATAAAAACTATTGATGAGAAAGGAAATTTTAGAAGAAAAAAGATAGCTGTGCCATTACAGCAGCTGTGACATGGGCCCTGCTTTGCACTCTCCAAGTGGCTACTGAACAAGACAGTCACCAGGAACCAGGTGAAGGAATTGCAGAAGGAGTCAGATTGGAAAGAGATGCTTGGTTGATTCCGGCAGAAAATAGGGACATGTTATATTGCTGGCTGGAGAAGACTAGTAACCAGCTACATGACTTACCATGCCACTTTGCAAAAGTGAAAGAAAAATGGTTGCTTATGGCATGTATCCACTCTGTGATAGACCACAAACGTGGGACCCCACACAGGAACCAGACTTCTTAGAAGAGAAGGATGAAATAGAGATGATAGAGGAAGTAGAAAAGCTCCCAAAGACAAGGGCTCACCTGGTGATTATTCAGAAAATAAAGAAACAATGGTAACAGCTGGAGGGACAAAATCCAGCACACGTATCATACCCTCTGCAGTCTATGCACATGAGTGTGTACCCATATACTTCAGTGGAGCTGATGCAGCTGGCAGCAAAATCCAGGCAGAAGAGCAGGGAAAACCTAGAGGGCTGGTTGGTAAGGTTATGGGATATTGGAGCTGATGGCATAGGACTATTGGGGAATGAATTGATGAAGATGGCTTTAGTTACCAACTCCTTGAGACAGAATATATAAAAAGGGACAGTATGATGATAATGCTTCACTCCTAACATGGCTCATGGTAGGATGAAGAGCTGCTTGTCCAAATGAAGATGATGTCTCATTTTCCCTTCCCCAGTGGAACACCATGGAGGAGCTACAGGATTACCTCTGGGAACTGGGGATGCATCATGCTTTATACGTAAACCCTTTTGATGGGACAGAAGAGTACCCCTTAGAGCTGGAATGAAAGATAAGGTACTGCAGTTAGCTATACCTTCCTCTTATAGAACTCTGATATCTGGGCTATTACTTCTTGTAGATGAGATTGTACAAGGGGCCATGCAAATGATAGTGGGCCCTTGAAATGGATTTGAATTTGCAGAAATGGGGAGTTTGAAAGGTGAAGGAGGTCCTGAATAGGAAAAAAGTTTTGAAGAGCCCTGTAAAGGAAACCCAGCAATTGTGGATAGATTTAACTGAGGCAGGAGTGGATCCTAACAAAATAGATTTAAGCAAACCAATGTGATGTTGGTGGAATTATAAAAGCAATCCTCAAAGAAAACTCTACCAACCTGAAAAGAGGACTGAGGTCCAGGTACTAGAGTGGACCCCTAGTGAAAAGGAACCCTCCCAAAGAAAAAGTGAGCAGGCAGGAAATTATGAGGCAGAATTGTAGTGTACAGGGTCTCTCGATGCTGGTCCTGTTCAGTGCTGCTTGCTGTGGGGCTATGATGCAGGTAGAGTTCAGAGCGAACTCCAGGTTGGAATACACACCAAGACTTGATTTATTGCTGGAATCTTTGCTGTTGGCTAATGGTTTCTTTAATACTAATTATGCAGATTGTCAAGACCATTTTGCATTCACCTGGAAAGGAAGGCAGTGGATGTCCACAGTTCTGCCAATGGTATATTTGCACAGCCCAGTGTTATGTCATGGCATAGTCACTCAAGATTTGGAAATTTGGAGGTGACCTTCATCAGTGTCTGTATTTCATTATATAGATGATATCATGCTAACCTATGATTCTCTTACAGATAGAGTGCACCCCTGCTGATTGAACATTTTCAGGTGAAAAAATCATCAGCCATCATCGACAAGATCCAGGTTTTTCCCTGCCCAACACTGCCTGAGCAGTTGCAAGAGTTTGGGGCCTTGTTGGGATATTTGAGGGCTTTTGTCTCACATTTAGTACAGATAGTATGACACATGTACAGATTGAGCAAAGGTGGATCCCAATGGGACTGAACATGAGAACTCCAACAGGCATTCAGTACTGCCTAAGTGCTGTGGATACTAGCCAGACACTGGGCGTTCTAAACCAATTCCTTCCCTGTGAATTG
>NW_007156818.1:0-766 GCF_000164805.1 Carlito syrichta | reverse complement strand
CGAGCTGTATTCCGAGAATTATCCTTCTATTGGGCTGATTCCAGCCACTCTCGTTCTGATGGATCAATGGTGGCATTTCTCACCAATCGATCAGGGATCCACATGGGTGATGGCTCGTCCTGTGGGAAAGTGCAAGAATAGCTCCTCTCACTGGTTAGTAAAATATCAGGCCCTCTCCATGTTGCTATAAGAAGATTCGTCCACTTTACCATGGGTTTAGTGGTTCCTTCTGGGTTCCAGCGTCTAGCCATAGCTGAATTGCCTGTGGAATCCAAGTTTAAATGATTGATAATGAATAGAGCATGGTTTAATATATGATGAGGAGGGTTTAATATATGATGAGGAGAGCTGTACTTAAACTCCCCCTCTTGTAATTTAGTTATTTGGTTTTTTAAAGTTTGATGAGCCCTTTCAACTATGGCTTGACCTGGAGGATTATATGGAATTCCTGTTGAATGAGAGATGTTAAATTGAGAGCAAAAGTGTTGAAAAGATTTACAAGTATAACCGGGTCCATTGTCTGTTTTGAGTTGTTTAGGCATACCTAACTGGGAAAAACAGAAAAATAAATGTTGTACCACGTCTTTGTAAGCTTCTCCAGTCCTTGCTGAGGCTAAGATAATGTGAGAAAATGTATCTACAGATACATGTAAATATGACAATTTCCCAAAACTAGGGAGGTGGGTGACATCCATCTGCCACAAGGCATTATGTTTCAAGCCTCGAGGATTTACTCCTCCTGGAACTGGAACAAAGGTAGGGCAGG
>NW_007156817.1:0-11550 GCF_000164805.1 Carlito syrichta | reverse complement strand
CAGGTGCGGGAGGGGCGCCCCCCACCCACCAGGTGTTTCCTCAGGCATGACGAAGAACAATCTCAATTAAATCACAATACCTTTACATGAACACAAAGCCAGGTGAATGAGGAGCATCCCTCACCCACCAAGTGTTTCCTGGAATAAGAGAAAGGGCAATCCCAATTAAATCACAAGACATTTATATGAACATAGAGCCAGGTGGATGAGGGGCATCCCTCACCCACTAGGTGTTTCTCCAAGCATGAGAATCCCAAGATTATCTCACTGTTCCTCATGCTTGGTTAATATTTCTCAAAAGCAATACAACAATTCTAATATCATAATATTCTAATAATCAGCAACTTTTAAAACCTATGCATACACAACACCTAATAACCAACCTAAATCCCAATTCCTCTCTATTTTACACTAATTCTACCTACACTATAGAAACTCTTAATTATAGCCCAAACCAATTCCTAAGGAATGTGGCCGAGTCAAAAGATCACGCTGGGCCATTTCTGGGAATAATTGATTACAATCTCTTAACAAAATGGCTGTGCCAAAATCCTATAAATCTATTTTAACTTTTTATAAAAGTTTCTAATTCCTAATCCTGATCATCAGCAATAAAACTTCTAAAAAATAAAACCCAAATATAAACTGTAAATTGTATTAAAATCACAATTGTAGAAAATGGAAACAATGTAATTTCTAAAGTTAGCTGTATTCTTATTAAACCTCAAACTGTCATGTTTGATCATGCTTGAACTGACATAATTCACTGACATAGCATAATCTATTTTACAATATTCTATGAATAAAATTAATTCAATTTCTATAATAAGCAGAAAAAAACCCTATACTAACTGTAGCTAAAAATCAGTTTCAAAAAAAGCAGCCTACTCCAAAGTATGCACTAGGCCCTTAGGAATGTGGCCCAGCCCAAAAGTTTGTGCTGGGCCTTTAGGAATGTGACCCAGTCCAAAGTTTGTGCTGAACCATTTCTAGTAGCTCTAGATATTTATGTTTATTATTAAGGTTGAAACAGCACTTTGTATGAATATACTAATTCTACAAATATACTATTAACTCTTAAAAGAAGTTTGTACCGTATTAAAGGCTCCCAGATGTGACCTGAGTTTGAATTATGTTAAGTTTAAAGCCAAAACCACAGTCTGTAAGAAACGGGAACAATGGACTCCTAAAGTAAGCCATACCTGTCGTATTCTCAGAACTTCATGCTTAGATCATCAAAATCCCTGCTAGTGGATCATGCCAAACAGCAAAGGAGGGAAGAGGGAATGGGCCTTCAGCTCCTGAACTCATCCTAGTGGTCTCAGGGTCCACAGCCTGCCTGGATCCCTAACGCTCAGGCAGGCGTCCATGGCTGGCTCCCAACATCTCCCCCTTTTTTATTCTTTAGCACGAACCCATGGAACTCATTGTTGAGCTGAGAAATACTTTCCTTCAGCACCTTGAAAATAATTGGAAGCAGGCATAGCAATGCAAGAATCACTGCCCCGCAAATTCCCACATTAATGAGTATAGACATCAATGACTTTTTTGCTGATGATGATGAGAAATTATTAAATATAGAACTGGCCAATTCAGAGGACGGGAACTGTTTCTCAGTGACAGTTATATTCTGTATTTCTTGATGTAATTTAGTAAGGTCTATATTCAAGTCCGAATGATTCCAAATTCCAAGAATATGATTTCTTATTTTGTCCCAAGTGTGGACAGATTTATTTACCTCTAAAGGAGTGAGGCAAATCCATTTAAACTCAGAATGACATCAGAGAGGTAATTTTATTTTTAAAGTCACAAGCTCTTGTCCTACTGCTAAAACTGCCTCCTCCAAGGCATTAAATTTACTTTCTAACTTTCGATCTATAATCTCCTGAGTAGTTAATGCAATAGAAACATTCTTAGATAACTGATCAGCAAAGGTTGCTGTGTGAACTTCCTTAGATAGAGCTACAGCTGAAACTGTTACTGAAGTAGCAATAGCTATCAAAGCTGTAATTCCTAAAATTAAGGTGGCTAAAAAACCGTTTCTGTCTGGCTAATAAAGCATTAACCTCATATAATGTTTGCAAACCATATTCATCATACCAACAAGATGACAAATGTACTGGAACCATTAAGTAAGGGGGCTGTCTGAGAATAACAAATCCCTTATAAGAAGCATCAGTTAAACAATTAGTTAATACATATCATTTACAAGACAAATTATAAACATCATTTGGATGTTTTATGGTCAATGATTGGTATCGTTTCAAGCCAAAAACACATAAGGGGACTGTAGGCAAGCTCTTATTTGACAGTGTTGAACTCACCCACGAGGTCGGGACAGAACAACTGTCTTGAAGGCAGCAACAGCTCTCCACAAATGGGGCTGAATAATTTGTTTGTTTCTAATGACAGTTGTTAACACTGGAGGTACCCATCCATTAATATGCCATCTAGCATGAATGGGGTCTCCCTTGTTTAGCCTGGTAGTATAGGGTCATAGATTAAGGCCCCAGTCATGGATAGTTAACCTTTCATGGGGTAAAAAATAGTCCACTTTAGAGTTATAAATATAGTCTCTTCACTTTGGATATCCGGTATCATGTTGAATAAGCAGCCAGTCTTTTTTGGTGTTATTGAAAGAACAGACAGGCATATTGGATGGTGGTGAAGTTTTTATGGCTAAAATAGGATCAGTTCCTCCAGGCATTAACATTTCAATCCACCAGTCCTCTCTGTAACTACTCTGTGTTGGACTATCAGTAAGTAAGGTTTTGAGAGAGGACATGAGACAAAACTCCTTATAGTAATTAAAATTAGAATTGTCATAAAAAGAAATAGGAGGTGAATAAGAACTGCCTTCATAAGTATAGTCATTATTAATGACATGTTTAATTTGTGCATAAAACAAGGCAAGTCCCCCCATTAATTGGGGAGAGTCAGAAAAGACATTAATGACCTCATTATCCCAAGTAACTGGCTGGAAAGTAGGAAGATTGGGCATATATGCCCAATAGGTTTTGTGAACTTCTGCAGAGGATGTTGGATCTACCTGATTCATAAGGAGAGCGAACATGGCCAAGAACAACGTTACCAGTCTGATGGAAATGTGTTGGGCATTCAACATGTTTTCTGCTTCTTCTGCCAGAAATTCCAGCTGACCCCAGGTTGGTAAAAAGGAGCAGCAAATGCTGAAAGCACTTTGTCTGAGGGCCATTCTTCTCACTCTGGTCAGTCTAGGGT
The DNA here is from genome assembly GCF_000164805.1 of Carlito syrichta. Lineage (NCBI taxonomy): Eukaryota > Metazoa > Chordata > Mammalia > Primates > Tarsiidae > Carlito > Carlito syrichta. The sequence goes on along the minus strand of NW_007156817.1, from coordinate 8,310 downwards.
GCAAGTCATCATCCTGAATGGAGAGTCATCCCATCCACCTGGTTAAAGAGTCTTCCTGTTCCAGGCTGGGTTGCTGAGGCATGGTCTGTTCTGTGGGCAAGTCCTCATTTAAAGGCATAGGGGACATCTCTTCCTGCTGGCAATCTGCAAGAGCTGTATTCCAAGAATTATTCCTTCTTATCGAGCTGATTCCAGCCACTCTTCATTCCCAACGGATCAATGGCGGCATTTCTCACCAGTCGATCAGGGATCTGAATGGGTGATAGCTCATCCTGTGGGAAAATGCAAGAATAGCCCCTCCCACTGGTTAGTAAAATATCAGGCCCTCTCCATGTTCCTGTAAGAAGATCCTTCCACTTTACCATGGGTTTAGTGGTTCCTTCTGGGTTCCAGTGTCTAGCCATAGCTGAATTACCTGTGGAATCCAAGTTTAAATGATTGATAATGAATAGAGCACGGTTTAATATATGATGAGGAGAGCTGTACTTAAACTCCCCCTCTGTAATTTAGTTATTTGGTTTTTTAAAGTTGATGAGCCCTTTCAACTATGGCTTGACCTGGAGGATTATATGGAATTCCTGTTGATTGAGAGATGTTAAATTGAGAGCAAAAGTGTTGAAAAGATTTACAAGTATAAGCGGGTCCATTGTCTGTTTTGAGTTGTTTAGGCATACCTAACTGGGAAAAACAGAAAAATAAATGTTGTACCACGTCTTAATAAGCTTCTCCAGTTCTTGCTGAGACTAAGATAATGCGAGAAAATGTATCTACAGATACATGTAAATATGACAATTTCCCAAAACTAGGGAGGTGGGTGATATCCATCTGCCACAAGGCATTAAGTTTCAAGAATTGAGGATTTACTCCTCCTGGAACTGGAACAAAGGTAGGGCAGGCTTTGCAATTTTTAAAAATTTATCTAGCAGTTTCTCTGGTAAATGAAACTGATAACGTAAAGCAGTAGCATTTTGATGATGGATTTGATGAGAGGATTGAGCCTCAGTGACTGTTTCAGCTTCTACCGTATTACAAATAGCAGGTTTTGTCAAGGCATCAGTCAATTTATTGGTAGGCCAGAATGTGATCTCATATGGCCCACAAAAAAATTGTTCCTCTCGGATATGGACAAGGTGTTGTAACTGTAATAGCAATTCTAAAATAGTAGTTTTGTTTAAAGGAATGGTAGCTGTTTCAATATGAGGGAACAACCCCTTAACATAACATGAGTCAGTATACGGATTAAATTTAGAATGCTTCAAAGTGTTAAAAGTGAATAATACTGCTTGCAGCTCCATTTTTTGTGCTGATGTTTCTGAAGTTTGCATCACATGAGACTCATTGTTAATAATTGCCACAGCCTTTCCATTGGAAGAGCCATCAGTAAAGACAAAAGCTGCCTCTTCGAGGGAAGTTGAAGAATAGCTGTGGGGAAATATTATAGGATTTCGGTTAACAAATTGTAACAATGGACTCTTAGGTAAATGGAACAAAATCTGTCCCTTGAAACCAGTTAGTGCTGCTTGCCAATCATCACTATCTTGAAGTAAAGTTTGAAAATGAAAGTTGTTATAGGGAACAATGATATTATGTACATCCTGACCAAACAATTCAACACGTCTATGTCTTCCCTTAGTTATTAATACAGCCACTAAGTAAGGGTAAGAAGCCAATATATTTTTAGATGACGCCGGCAGGTGGAGTCATTCCATTGGCCCCTCTTGCCACAGACACCATGTGGGAGTATAGGTAGTAGCTAGAATAATTAAATCCCAAGGTGAACGATAGTCCAATCTTTTAACTTTCTGAGATTCAGTGGCATTTTCCACAAGTATTAAAGCTTTACTGGCCTCCGGGGTTAAAGCTCTTTTAGAGCTCAGAGAGGGATTTCCTTGTAAGATATTAAAAAGAGGCTTTAAGTACGCTGTAGTGACTCGTAAGAATGGTCTAATCCAATTAATGTCCCCCAATAACTTCTGAAAATCATTTAATGTAACTAGGCGATATGTACGCAGCTGTAAAGGCTGGTGACTTACTGTCTGTGTGTCCAAGATATGGCCAAGATAAGTAAAAGGGGGATTAGTTTGGATTTTTTCAGAGGAGACCTTTAAGCCACAATTAGTTAGAGCAGTTATAGCTTAGGATTAAGAATATTATGCAAAATAGCATGATTTTCATATGCCAGCAAAATATTGTCCATATAATGGACTAAGTAAAGGTCAGAATATTGGCTTCTAATACCCTGTAAGGCAGCATCCTCAAATTTTTGACACAAGGTGGAACTATTTTTCATACCTTGAGGCAAAACCTTCCACTGATATCTTTGAAATGGACGCATGAAGTTCTCAGAGGGTAAGCTGAATGCAAATCGTTTGCAGTCATCTGAATGCAAAGGTATAGTAAAGAAACAATCTTGTAAATCAATGACTATAACATTAAGCTTAGCAGGGATACTGGCTGGAGATGGCAATCCAGGTTGTAATGCTCCCATAGCCTCCATGGTAGCATTTATAGCTCTTAAATCCTGTAAAAGTCTCCATTTGCCAGATTTTTTCTTAATTACAAATATCGGAGTATTCCAGAGGCTGGTAGAGGGTTCTATATGACCTGCTTCTAATTGTTGCTGAACTAGTTCCATGGCTGCCTAAGTTTCTCTGAGGACATGGGCCATTGTTCCACCCAAACTGGTTCATCATCTTTCCAGTTTATTGGGTCGTCAGCGGGAATAATGGCCCCTAGAATAAATTTGAGTAACCAATGATTGCTCGGTCTGCCTTTTCACTAACTTGGGTAGGTTCCTGTATTCCTTGCCCATCTTTACCAAGTCCCTTAAAGGGATCATAGCCCATTTGTTACATTTGTGTTGAAAATTTGTCATTAGGGCTATATAAGAGCGTGCTCATCTGAGTAAGAATATCTCTTCCCCATAAGGTAAAGGGGATAGATGGAACTACATATGGGCAGAAGGTTCCTGACTTTTCCTCAACTTTTCAATTTAAAAATCTGAGAACTTTTTGCCACTGAAGGCAATTGACCAATGCCTATAAGTCCTGAAGGAGCCATCTGAGTCGGCCATGAGGCAGGCCAGTTTTTTCCGGCTATACAAGAAATATCAGTGTTGGTGTCCAATAAACCTTTAATATTGACTCCTTGGATATGCAATTCTTTGTAAGGTCTTGAATTGGAACCTAAAAAGCCACATCACTAGAGCCAAATCCAGAGTCATCCCTAGGCAGGTTAGTTAAAGTTTTACCTGCCTTATGATAAGGCAAGAGCAGCAACTGGGCTATTCTCTGACCTTTGTTAAGTTGTACGGTTTTGTTAGGGGGAGTGACAAGCACCTGGATTTCTCCTGTGTAATCTGAATCCACCACTCCAGGAATAATGGAAACTCCTTGTAAAGATAAGGAACTTCTGCCTAATATTATATCCACTATTCCTTCCAGGAGAGGGCCCTTTACTCCTGTAGGAATTGTGGTCACCGGAATGTCCAGTGTTAATATTGTTGCAGTGGAGGAACACAAGTCCAGTCCTGCACTCCCTGGAGTGACTCAGATGAGCTCTGCAATGGAGCAGAAGGAACAAACGGGTTCATGGTGGAAGCTGCCCCTATTGTTGTCTGGGGCTGGGGTGGCCCGCTTGGAAGTTTCCCTGAACCAGGATAATCTGTTGCTGTATTAAAAGAGTGCCATTCTTATGAAACTTAGATCTACATTCTTGTGCCCAGTGATATCCTTTTTGGCATTTAGGACACATTCCTTTTGGTCGAGCAGCCCCAGTAAGTGCAATGTTGTGCCATTTGAAGAGGTAACATTAAGCTTAGCAGGGCAGTTTCTACTAATGTGCCCGATTTGTCCACACACATAACATGATTGCACTGAAACATTTTTCTGTTTACCTGCATCCTGCATACCTTGAGTGATCTGTGAAAAGTTTTCTCCCTTCAATGCTGTGACCAAAGATCCCTTGCATAATAGCTGGGCTTATGTCCATACACTGGCGAATAAAATCAGCAACCCGTCCGGTTTTGTGTATGGGTCTAAGTAAAGCCTGACAAGTATTATTAGCATTTTCAAAAGCCAATTTTTTGATAAGAATTTCTGCTGCTTCTTCATTAGTAATTACTCAATTAGCAGCCATAGTGAGTCTGGAAACAAAGTCCTCCTAACTTTCCTCGGCCTCTTGTTTTATATCAGGTAAAGAAGAAGTCTGAGCAGTGTCTGCCAGTAATTTTTTCCATGTGGTGACAGCACAATGATTTATCTGAAGCAAAACATCTTTGGGTAGAGAAATTTGATTAGCCATTTGGGTATACATACCAGTCCCGGAGAGTATATCATGAGAAATAATGAATGACCCAGGAGGTTGATTTAAATTCTGGTCCATTTGAATTCTAACTTGATCCTCATACTCGGTTTTCCACAGCAAATAAGCACCTCCAGACAAACAGCTTTTGGCTAATTGCTACCCATCTGCAAGAGTCATCCATAGAGAGGTAAATTGATCTAAAATAGTAATTGTATAAGGTGCAAGAGGACCATACTTTGAACTTGCCTCCCATAACTCTCTTACCAACTTATACGGCAAGGGTTCCCAGTGAGCTCAATCCACTCCCATCAGCATCGGCATAAAATTGTATTGGGAAACAAGCTGTGAAACTAAAATCTCCTTCTTTTTCTGCTTCAGCTCATACTGCCTGCATACTGAGAGGAAAGACAGGAGCCACAGGGGCATTACTGGCATTATTAGGCAAATTTTTTGGCTTTAGGACTTTAGCATTGAAAGGAGCAGCCTATGGAAGGGAAGGTGCAGGGTTGGCCATAGGAGCACTGATATGATACCTATCAGCTTCTGCCTCGGGTTCAGCTTCATCCTGTGGAGATAATTTATCATTGTTATTATAATCAGGGGGAGCTGAGGCTGCTGTGAAGAGAAAAGTTTCTTCATCATCCTCTTCATTATTAGCAACCTTCCTAGAAGGAAATTTCTCATAATCATGTTGAGGATCTAAGGCATCTTTAACTAGATTCCACAAAGAAAAAGCATCGAGTGGGACCTTCTCAAGCCCACACTGTGAATAATACAACTGTAATTCTTCTCAGACTTTTAGCCAAGTAACTAAACTCACTGTACCTTCTTCCAGAAACCAAGGGCACTGCTCCTGAACAAAATGCAGGAATCAAGGTAGATTAGAGGAAGAAACTTTAGCTCCATGTTTAGACAAGGTATTCATTAGAATGCTGAAGAACATTTTTCATTCCTTGGACTCTCTTTGGTCCATGATTAGATCATGGCTCTGGTGTCTAAAAACCAATCCTTACCTATCTCACTCGGCCTGTCTCTACAGAGGGGTCTGCAGCACCCTGGGTAAGATCCTAGCCACCTTGAAATGAGAAAAAAACTTACCTTTCCAGGGCCTCACTTTGGGTGCCAGTTTCGGAGGGCCAGCCCCCAAAGAGAGATTTAGGAGGTCCCTTGGAAGGTGTGATGGCATCGGTGACTCATAGGGATAGATATTAAAAGAAAGAAAGAGACTGGGGGAGAAAGAAAAAGCTGGACTCTGTCTACAGCATAAGTCATTTATTGGGGGTTTACAGCCTGCATTTATCGCAAATTTTACACCGGCAGTCTTACAAGTCTTCCATGTGAACACAAAGCCAGGTGCAGGAGGAGCACCCCCCCACCCACCAGGTGTTTCCTCAGGCATGAGGAAGAACAATCTCAATTAAATCACAATACCTTTACATGAACACAAAGCCAGGTGAATGAGGAGCATCCCTCACCCACCAAGTGTTTCCTGGAGTAAGAGGAAGGGCAATCCCAATTAAATCACAAGACATTTGCATGAACATGGAGCCAGGTGGATGAGGGGCATCCCTCACCTACCAGGTGTTTCTCCAAGCATGAGGAATGAGGATCCCAAAACTATCTCACTGTTCCTCATGCTTGGTTAATATTTCACAAAAGAAATACAACAGTTCTAATATCATAATTTTCTAATAATCAGTAACTTTTAAAACCTATGCATACACAACACCTAATAACCAACCTAAATCCCAATTCCTCTCTATTTTACACTAATTCTACCTACACTATAGAAACTCTTAATTATAGCCCAAACCAATTTCTAAGGAATGTGGCCCAGGCAAAAGATCACGCTGGGCCATTTCTGGGAATAATTGATTACAATCTCTTAACAAAAAGGCTGTGCCAAATTCCTATAAATCTATTTTAACTTTTTATAAAAGTTTCTAATTCCTAATCCTGATCATCAGCAATAAAGCCTCTAAAAAATAAAACCCAAATATAAACTGTAAATTGTATTAAAACCGCAAATGTAGAAAATGGAAACAGTGTAATTTCTAACGTTAGCTGCATTCTTATTAAACCTCAAAATATCATGTTTGATCATATTTGAACTGACATAATTCACTGATGTAGCATAACCTATTCTATAATACTTTCTATGAATAAAATTAATTCAATTTCTATAATAAGTAGAAATTATCCTATACTAACTGTAGCTAAAAACCAGTTTAAAAAAAAGCAGCCTAGTCCAAAGTATGTTCTGGGTCCTGAGGAATGTAACCCAGCCCAAAAGTTCATGCTGGGCCTTTAGGAATGTGGCCTAGCCCAAAGTTTGCGCTGGACCATTTCTTATAGCTCTAGATATTTATGTGTATTATTAAGGTTGAAACAGCACTTTGTTTATGTATATACTATGTATTAGTATATACATAACTAATACATTAGTATATGTATATACTAATTCTACAACTATACTATTAAATCTTTAAAGAAGCTTGTACTGTATCAAAGGCTCCCAAATGTGACCTGAGTTTGAATTATGTTAAGTTTAATGCCGAAACCACAGTCTGTGAGAAACGGGAACAATGGACTCCTGAAGTAAGCCATGCCTGTCGTATTCTCAGAACTTCATGCTTAGATCATCAAAGTCCCTGCTAGTGGATCATGCCAAACAGTAAAGGAGGGAAGAGGGAATGGACCTTCAGCTCCTGAACTCATCCTAGTGGTCTCAGGGTCCGCAGCCTGCCAGGATCCCTAACGCTCAGGCAGGCCTCCACGGCTGGCTCCCAACACTCTAGGAAAGAAAATTTTAAGAAAATATAAACCCTCAACCCCTCTATTGTATGTTTCTGTTGTTACACATACATTTTTGTTGCCAAAACCTTTGGCTCAAGTATATGTTGACCAGTAACCTAATCTTTGTGTCCACACTCAGATGATGTTCAAATGTCAATTTATTGTGGTCTGTGTCTTTGTCTATGAATATTGAATTCACCACACATTGTTTGTGTCATGTTAATAAAGAGGACATATATGATTCTTAACAAAAGTAGTGCAAATGTAACATTTGCAGAGAAGAAAAGTGCACAGCAGACAGTGGGTAACCCAAAGTTATAGTAAGCAGGTCCCCCTGAAATCATTGCCTGAATACTGACCTCCAGATTCCTGTATTAGTGAATCTTGGAGTAGACCCTGAGATCTTATGACAAAGTGGTGGTGGAGAGCAGAACACAGCACTATCCCTCCTCATATGTGACCTAGGAGATGACCACATACCTGCTGGCTTTATTATAATATGGTGGTAATTTAACTTGTCTGGAGTAATTTTACTTGTAATTATAGAATGTGGTGCCAGTGTTGTTCACATTTGTTAGTTACCACCCTCCTGTGTTAACAAAAGTAGTGTGGGGCCTATCATCTCAGAAAAGCACTAGGAATACCACTCTTTGTCCTGCCTCTAATGTGTAATTAGAACCTGAGTTGTATACATTTCCCTTCATAAAATCACTGAGGGCAGTTCTGTATTGTAATACATTGAATAAAATTTGGGATTTGAAATTAACAAACTTGAATATTAATCTGATGTTATTTCTATGCAAAGTGTTGATCATGTGGACTAGTTTCCCCCCTTGTTGATATCAGAACAATGTAAGAGAAGTAAGAAAAATTACAGAATAAAATGTTTAACAAAGTAGAATAAGATGCTTTTGAAATAAATGAGGTTCCAACTTAATCTGGAAACCCATCAAACTGAACCAGATTTGGAACTTTAAATGCACTTTTGCATACCAATGACTAGGTTAATATAATGGTAAATATGATTTTTAAAAACATTGGAAAATAATACAAATGCTATTGAAAATGTTCACACCAAAAAATCAGATGAAATCTAGTTTATACTTTAATCTAAATTTTCACAAAATAAACTCCAGAGATATTGAGAAAAGTTACTACAAAATTGTAATAATTGTCAGTCCTTTAGAGGAACTTGAATTGATATTATTT
>NW_007156816.1:9563-10480 GCF_000164805.1 Carlito syrichta | reverse complement strand
CTAATCATCAGGGAGATGCAAATCAAAACCACACTGAGATACCACCTAACTCCAGTCAGAATGGCAATTATCAACAACTCAAAAAATAACAGCTGCTGGAGAGGGTGTGGTGAAAAGGGAACACTTCTACACTGTTGGTGGGAGTGTAAACTAGTGCAACCTCTGTGGAAAGCAGTGTGGCGATTCCTAAAAGCTCTAAAAATTGACCTTCCATATGACCCTGCAATCCCCCTACTGGGAATATACCCTGAAGAACACAAATCACTCTATAAAAAAGATACCTGCACACGTATGTTTATCGCAGCATTGTTCACAATAGCAACAACCTGGAAACAACCATGCTGCCCATCAAAAGAGGACTGGATTAAAAAAATGAGGTACATATACACGATGGAATACTACGCAGCCATAAAAAAGAACAAAATCATGAATTTCGCTGCAACCTGGATGGAACTAGAGTCTATAATACTGAGTGACCTCTCACAAAATCAAAAATCATAATAAAAAATACTGATTAATGAAAAAAAAAAAAGTGGGCAAAAGAAATGGATAGTTGCTTCTCAGAAGAAGACATACGAGGAGCCAACAGATACATGAAAAAATGTTCAGCCTCATTAGTCATCAAAGAAGTGCAAATTAAAACTACGTTGTCATACCACCTAACTCCAGTCAGGGTGGGCATTATCAATAATTCAGAAAACAACAGATGCCGGAGAGGATGCAGGGGAAAGGGAACACTTCTACACTGTTGGTGGGAGTGTAAACTAGTACAACTCCTGTGGAAATAGTTTGGCAATTCCTAAAAGATCTAGAAATTGACCTTCCATATGACTCTGCCATCTCCCTGCTGGGAATATGCCTGGGAAACTCAAATCACTCTATGAAAGATAACCGCATATGCATATTTATTGCAGTAT
>NW_007156816.1:8380-9543 GCF_000164805.1 Carlito syrichta | reverse complement strand
TGCAATACTATGAGAAAATGACGGATGGTACTGGAAAACTATGGGGGGGAGGGGGATGGGATTAACAGTAGCAAATATCTGTCGGGGGATGGGAAAACACTTCTTATCTACAGGGTGCCTGAATGAAACGTCATTGTACACCTAACCCTTAACTGTACCCCACAAAACCATAATAAAAAATACTGATTAATGAAAAAAAAAAAAAGTGGGCAAAAGAAATGGATAGTTGCTTCTCAGAAGAAGACATACGAGGAGCCAACAGATACATGAAAAAATGTTCAGCCTCATTAGTCATCAAAGAAGTGCAAATTAAAACTACGTTGTCATACCACCTAACTCCAGTCAGGGTGGGCATTATCAATAATTCAGAAAACAACAGATGCCGGAGAGGATGCAGGGGAAAGGGAACACTTCTACACTGTTGGTGGGAGTGTAAACTAGTACAACTCCTGTGGAAAATAGTTTGGCAATTCCTAAAAGATCTAGAAATTGACCTTCCATATGACTCTGCCATCTCCCTGCTGGGAATATGCCTGGAGAAACTCAAATCACTCTATGAAAAGATAACCGCATATGCATATTTATTGCAGTATTATTCACAATAGCAAAACATGGAACCAACCATGCTACTCATTGAAAGAGAACAGGATTTTTTTTTAATGTGGTACATATACATGATGGAATATTATGCAGACATAAAGAAGGACAAAACTATTAACTTCACAGCAACTTGGATAGACTTAGAGGCTGTACTACTAAGTGATCCATCACATAAACAAAGAACTGAGGTTTCACATGTTTTCACTCATAAGCAGACCTTGAACAATTATCATAATACTATAAGAAAGGAATTGACAGTAGTGGGAAACTGCCAGGGGAGAGGGTGGGGTGGGATTGGCAGTAGTGGGAAACTACCAGGAGGGCCATGCCTCATCAAAAAGGATAGCTGCATAACGAACATTTGTATACCTAACCCTGAATTGTAACCCACATCTTTAAAATTAAAAAATAAAAAAATTACTAATAAAAAAAAAAATGTGGTACATATACACGATGGAATACTACGCAGCCATAAAAAAGAACAAAATCATGAATTTCGCTGCAACCTGGATGGAACTAGAGTCTATAATACTGAGTGACCTCTCACAAAAACAAAAATCCGT
>NW_007156816.1:0-8360 GCF_000164805.1 Carlito syrichta | reverse complement strand
AAAAAAAAAAAATGTGGTGCGGGAGGTGGGCTAAGTCTAATGAGAAAGGCAGGCAGACGAGGCGTGTACACAGGGATTGTGAAGACATTGATTTATAACTTGAAAATGATTTGACACCTAGCTTACTCCTTCTATAGAGTTTTTTTTAAAGATAATTGCTTTTAATTTTCCGAATTTTCACTTATATGACATAATTAAGGTAGATTTATAGAACCTGATGGTGACACATTTACAAAGAACAGTCCCCCCAGCATCTGGTCAATAGAATATAAATATTTACAATGAAAAAATAGGCAAGGAAAAGGAATCATCATCCAGGTCAGTTTCTCTCCTATACTCCTCAGACTGTGGACATAACTATCCGTTAGCTCCTGGCGGTCACATCACACCCACCCTGTGCCGCTGACGGCCTGGGACATGTGGGCTTACTGTGGATGGATGTTTTTGTTCTCTATCACTCCTATGCTTTTTCTGTGCTATTTTAAAAGCTATCCGAATAGTGAATTAAATACAAAAATGTAAACTTTGAAAGAAGAGAAAATAGAAATACATATGGCTGGACTTCAACAAACATTACAAAGCCTGGGAGCCATGGCTCCGCATGTCCCTGGGCACCCAAGGGTGACACAGCATCTACAGGTGAGGTTGCAGGTCCACTGGGGCTGCAGGGGCCCCCCACTGCATCACCAGACGTGGGCATCCATACACGCTTGAGGCCATTGACATGCCGCAGTGTTTGCCACGCCAGTCTAGGAGGATTTCTGTGTCAGGCGAGGCCTGTTGAAGAGTCCTCATCATGTTTCCCCACCTCGGAGACCAGTGTGTTGTAATCCATCAAGTTAAGCAGGTGGCTGCCCTGTTCTATAGAGCTTTCTAATTTTCTCCCCTAACTCTGCTCTTTCTACTAAGATATTTTTCTTTACCATCACCTGCTTAATCTACATTATTTTAACCTGAGCTACTCTGATCTCATCTCCAACTCATTATCATTTTAACAAAACCAGTTATTCCTCATGAGGTCCCCATTCCTTCCAGCCTAAGCCTCAGTCCCCAGATCATCCACTAGAATGTAAGCTTCCTAATAGCACAGAGTGTGGCTGTCTGGGTCACTTGGTACGTTTCCAGGGAATAGAACAGCATGAGGTATATAGTAGGTGTTAAATAACTGAATGTTCAGCAAAGTAATATAAGCATAACAATTTGGACAGCCTTTGTTATCCTAAGTCCTTCTATTAATAACAATTGTAACCCTCAATCACCACATCTCCTTGGAACAATGTTTATTTTGCCCTGGAAGTTCCTTTAAGTCTATTTTTGTTGTGTCACCACCTTCAGCATAATCATCTCATCCTGGATTATCATAATAAAATCTGAGATACTCTCATGTTAGAATTTTCTAACTTATCTCCTAGTGACTTGTTACAATCCCCTGTTGCCCAAGTATTATATCCAAACCCTTTACTCCGGCATTTAATTTTTCAGAGTCCAAACCCAAGCTTCCTTTCTGGCCTTTTTTTATGACTTCTCAAAGGAAATCTTCTTTTTTAAACAGGATGATCTATTCATGCTTTCTTACTGTGCACTCCTTGATGGAATCTAATTTCCAAAAGTAAAATGTTCTTCTCTATGATATCCACCCAGCAAATCCTACCCATTCCTCAAGACTTGGCTCATCACACTTTTTCAATGAAACATAGTACTTAACCACTCTGATCTGACATGATTCACTATTGACGCATTTGTAGGTAGAGCAAGTGAATATCTCCTTGGAACTCTCATGACAGCCATTCTCTATAATGTCCAATATTTGCTATGTATATTTCTTTGAAAGTATATCCTTCTTGATGCGTGTTGTACATATGGATAAGTGAAGAGGTCAAGTTAGGCAAATCCTGGATTAAAGCCTCTCTCTACCATGTGGTAAAGTTGTAATGTTAAACAACGCACTTCCTCTCTCTAGTCTCAGTTTCTTTATCTTTAAGAAAAGCACCTACCTTACAGGATCAAGATAATTAAAATCAACCACACACTTTAAAAGCCTCTTAGTAAGGTATTTGAAACAGAATACTCAACGATGTTGACATCTTTTTTCCAGAACCCCTTCCTACAGTTGAAGTTACTTTGTATTCATATATACTTTAGTAGATCAAAATATTGATTTATTCATTGGTGAATTGATATAGGTTAATGCTGGATAGTAATACAGACTTTTCATTAAAGGATCTTAGAGCAAAATTTCCTACTCCTTTTGGACCAGAGTAGACACTCTTCTTTAAAAGGAAAGTTTTGGGAAGGTGGGAATACATAAAAGAAAGACAAATGACAATGTGCAGAAGACTCTTATCTTAGTTAGTCACTATATATTTCATAACATATCTTGTAAGGGAGTGTAGTTTGTCATTAAAACTACACTGTAAACTGGAGTGTGTTGTAAAGAAACCTCACTGTGTAATGCTTAGACAAGTGGCTTGACCTCTCTGAGTCTGTCTCTCCATTTAATATTGAGAATAGATCAGATGGTCTCTATTGTCTCCTGGAATGCTGCAAGGATATAATGATTTTGCTGTGGAATATCAAAATAGCTTATCTGTCATCTATGAAGAAGTTTTGAGAAATATCTTTTTTCTAAGTAACAAATCATTATAAGATTTATTTCTGACTATACAGAAATACTTTTACCAATTATAAGATACTAGGTTGCAATTCAGTTATTATTAAACCCCGAAATTTTCACATTAGCTCTAAAAAAGTATGATCTCTTATAACAAGAAGTGATAACAATACTTAGTCTTCCTTTACTTTGGAAAAAGGCAAATTATTATATACAGATTGAGCACCTTACTCAAAATTAACTGTTAGCTTACTGGCCAAAATAAAGGACAGCCTGTATGTTTCCTAGTTTCTACTTCTTAATTTTTACTAAACTCAGCCCATGCCCTTTGAAGCATTAGAAATTAAATTATATTTGAATATTACAATTGTCAAGTATGCCAAAGTATGGAAAAGTTCAAATGAATACTATCATTTTTTAGTCAGTAATACAAAAACTATTTGCTGTTGAGTCTGATTCGTGCCCTGACTTGAACAGGTGATATTGCGTTTAAAACACACACACTTATTTCTAGAAAATCAACAGCCACATACTAGGTGATACAAACAGGGATGTCTACACTTGCCTTTTGACATAGATTTTTTGGAGTATGTGTGTGGTATATGACACTCAATTGATATTTTCCTCATTAACCTTATTTCAATGTTCTCTTTAAGAACTTGTGGGAGCCATTGCCTTGCTAAGTTATGGTATGGTCATGTGCTCTTTGAGCTATGGTCAGACCATGTTTCCTGACTTTGGCCCCCTCCTCTACAGTGGGGAGGTGAATCTCCTCTTTCTCTCTCTCTCTTTCTAATTTACTTTCTAAATAAACTACATTTTATAATTTTTAAAAAAAGAACCTCTGAAAGGCCAGCTTGAGATCACTCCGCAGTTATGGCTGTCTGCTCATTTAGTGTCCCACAGGGTGGAAGATGCAGACAGTCTCCTGAAGCAGCTTGAGACCCCAGGCTTCAGTAAGAAACTACTGAACAAGTAGCACAGGATATGCGAGCCTTCAGGCCAATCTGTAACCCCAAGTCAGTGGCAGTAAATTCAGGAACTGGGCAGTCCATTTACTCTGACACCCAGATCAACGTCTTTTCAGCAGAAATCAGATTATCTTCTCCCATCGCTGTTAAAGAAGAATTCACATATAGCTTCCCAATGAGTCCATGGAAGACATACTCTGCTGATACTTCCTAGGCCAGCATTCCACCACCACACACTCACTGGTGGGTCCCTTGCTGTTGTACAAGATTGCAGTGTCCATACACCACAGAGGAGCACCTATGCCACAGAGTCACAGATCTGCGTACGTTGCTCCTGTAAGAGGCCAGTGGTCAACCCTGTGACTGATAGTCACCAAAATGAGGATCCTGAAAAATTGCTTCGATCTGGTTACATGAGGTTCCAGGATTTAATTGTTCAGCAATAGGTGAGCCTTCTGTGGCCACAGCAAAACTTAGAACAGTACCTTGACTGGTTTTCCTGGAGGACAAGTCATGACATCACTTCTGTTTTCAATGGCAACAAAGGTCCAAGCTACCATTAGAAGCATTTCTCAGCTTCTATGAGAGGTCTGAGGGTTTCTTTTACAGATATACTCTCTTATCTATAAGTCAAGTCAGGTATCACCCAAGTGGGTTCTGCAGCAAGGAATTTGAGGATAACTACCTTCTTCATTGGCAAGACACAAGTGTTCTGGATATCATGAAGGTTTCCCTTTCAGTTCATTCAGGGATCAAAGACCACACCATGTGAACCCTTTGGGCAGTGTGGAAAAGATTTGATTTGTTTTTATTCACTTGACTTGTACAATGTTCCCAGCAGGTTTAAGGGAAACCTGAGACTCTTACTGAGAACCAGACAAATTGATTGGCCTTGTACCCTATACCCTCTGCCTTAATGGTGGAAACTATTTAGTTACAGAGACCAGAAGCACCCTTACATTCGTAAGACCCTTACCTATCAGGATGTACATATAACTTAGAACCAACGAGAATAAATTTCGAACAGATAAGAATACCTGCTCCGTCCCTAGAGGTTCCTAGATCAGACTGCAGAATGCTGTTCTCCTTTGAGTTCCCTCTGCCATTGAGGAGCAGACCACTTACTTGCCTGTGAAAACAATGACTTGGCCAACTCTCTCTCCTCTCCTTCCATGTGCTGGGCAAGAGATGAAGGAGTGGAGCTGACTTCAGCTCCGTCACAGATGTTGACCCACCACTGGTCTGCCTTCTCTCTCCCTCGCCATCCCCTTCCTTCTGCCACAGTTAGCATGCTGGATCAGTAGGGTGCAAAGCTATGCATGACCCTTTTCTCAGCTGGACACTGTCCTCTGGCCAGATAGACTAACAGGAGCAAATCCAGCTGGGGTTGGTTGTACTTTGCCCACGTCTGTTGCGGCATATGGTGTGTTCACATAAAGCGACTGACAGAGCTACTTAACTTAGCAGTGTGTTTGTCTGATGTCACCACCCAAATACTATACATACTGTCACATATGGGCGTGCGGTCCCAATTTGATTACAATTCATGGATTTGATAAGGAGGATACTTTTAAATTGGGTTTGAACTCCACAATTGCCAATATGGCAGAGCTAGCTGGAAACCTTTGAAGACATACCCCTTAACTGCACCCATCGTTTTTTATAGGAGGAAATTGAGACAGAAAGATTAAGTGATTTCCCCCAAGGACTCACACAGCCAGCCAATATCAGGACCAGGGTTAGCACTTGTGACCCTGACTTCCAACTCAGTGATTTTTTCTAGCTCAGGCTGCCTCCACATGTTGGTTTCATTTTTATCTTCAAGATGTGTCCTCTTGGAGCCTTTCCTGGAATTGGATTTCTGAGCCTACAGTGGCTTAATGCACACTTTTGGGAAGAGAGAGCCATGAGGCCTCTAAGTGGTTTTGATCAAGTGGTGTTGATCAAGTTTGCCAATATTTACACCCTAGGATGATCTGCATGAACTTCATAAATAATACAAATTCCTACTAAGTGAGTTAACCATGAGCTACGTGGTCTTTTGACATATCCATGTTATGCAACCACCCAGCAAAGTTAAACATGTGATAGTGGACCAAAGGTAACCACTGATTGCAGTTACTGCTACTGACCATTTTAAGTGTGACTATTTTTAAAATACTGTCTGCCTCCTTAAGCTGTGCTCTGAAAATGAGGAATTTGCTTTAACTGCATTGTTTTGAATTGCTGAGAGAAGAATCTATCAACCACAAGGTCCCCTGCTGCTGAACTCAGCCAAAAAGCTGTTAATAACTCCAGCAGATGTTTCAGCTTTTTAGGCCAATAGACTCTCTCTCACTCTCTCTCCCTGTCCTCCCCTTTCCAGAATCTGATGCCAATATGACTGAACTCCAGTTTTTGTGGTTGTCACCACCCCTGCTGCCGCTGCTAGAGCCAGTGGACTACGCGGCTGAGGATGATTCTTTAAACAACCACTGGCAACAGAACCTCAGCCTTTTCAGGTCAGAATATTATTGTTTTCACCATCAGAAGTTTACATCTCCAGGGATGGGGAGTGTTGGCGTGGAGGAATAAAGGCAAAGGCACAAAATCAGTATTTTCATTCTGTTGTCTGCCATCATTACTCGTCATTTTATTTAGCTTTGTGTGGTTTCTCCCAATGCAAAAAGTCCATTTCTCAGGCTTATCAGGGTGCAACATTTGCCAAGGTCATTCATACACTAAAGGTCCTGCTGGTCCAGGAGAGAGGTTCTGGGGTTAGCAGAAATGAACAGATTTGTGTGGTTGTTTGCATGATACCATGTGGCTCAGAATGCCCTGACTTTAGCAGTTCTTCAATATTAGATGTGTGTTTTATGAATATAGCTACATCCCTGTGAGATAGGTAGAGTTTGAGGGCACACAGGGTCACTTCAGTCAGTCCCACATCAGGATTTATCAACATGTCCGAACTGTGGTAAACCTGACATCTTCACTTGGAATTAAATCTATGTTCCAACACTTTTCAAATGAGAAGAAATTAGGGGGAAAAAGAGAGGGGGAGGGGAGAGATTCTACCCTTTCCCCCATGCCCCTTGCCCTACTTCCTACTCAATTATTTCAGAGAGAGGGCTGTAAGACACCCTAGTGACAGCGGGGTGACCAAGAAAACACAGGTGCACCACATTTATGAAATACCACATTGGCTGGGAACACATCGGAACTGCACATCTATACATATCATCATGCAGAGAATTGCCATTTCGAAGGGAGAGAGTACTGAGAGGCAGAATTAAGTTCCTAAATATTTTGTTTTCTTATTTTGATGCAATACAAAGCCAGCATATCCAGGGCTCTGTGGACCTCTATTGTCAGCTTCAACAGTTGCCAGCCATAATAATTCAACTCCAAAATCTCTGCTCTATGCCACACTGGCTATAAAAAATAAGTGCCTTTTCCCCGGTGCCACTGCCACAATACTGTTTGCAGCCCTGTGTCTTTCTAATTCTCAGGAAAAGTGCAGGAATATGATGCAAGCCTTCTCCCTTTTTTTAAACTGGATAAAGTAATAGATAACCCTGTGACCTGGTCCACATTCTCTTCCGTATATGTGCAGAACCCTCATTAATGCTAATGAAATTTGTACGTTATGTATTGAAGCGAAAATACAGTTGCCTATGCCTGTATATTCTTTCTTTTCTTACTATACACTTGGGAGTTTGATGGCATCTATATCTTCTAATTCTGAAATATGAGTAACTCAGATTAAAAATTATACCATTTTTACTGAAATATAGTGTTCTCACTAGCAAATGGGGTGGGCATTTCTGCTTAGAGTGCTATGGTTTCAAGAAGCCAATACCAGATGATGAGTCTTTAGTAAAATAAATAACCAATGTTGTAATAATAAAATAGGCTTACAAATAAAAAATAAAAAGACTCCCTACTGAATTTAGCAGAGAATACATTCTCATTACTTAAAAATTCCATATTACATAATTCATAAACATCTCCAAAAGGATTAAAAACACATGATGAGGAAAAAAAAAACTTAAAATAATCACGGGTAAACTGAGACTCCAGACCTGCCAGCAGTGAATATTGGTAATAGGCATTACCAGTATGGGGATGCCTGAGGACCATGTAAATCCAGACAATGGACTTCTCTAAGTCTTGAACTTCACCTGGAATCCTGCACTGCAAGTGATGATTTCCAAGTTATTTTGTTCTTGATTATTTCCAGTCCAAGTAAAATGGACAATAAAAAAAGATGCTTCTATACTATTTCCATAATGAATGTTCATACCAAAATAACTTCACCATCTAATGTGTTTCACAGTTTTGAGTTAAAACAGACATACTATAATATGTTTGTACATCTGGCTCGGGTGCTTCGTTTGCCATATGTTTGTGAAATAATCCAAGGAGGTGTTACAATTGCACATTCCCCTTGGGACTTGAATAAAATGTGCCCACAAAGAGTTACCTAATTATTCATTCCTGCCACAAACATCCTCACCTAATAATAAGGTGGTGCTCAAAATGAGACTATAGTGCTTTCAGTCTTGAGAGATGTCAGTGCCACGTATTGTTTCAAAAACAGAAAGTCTTTTGCATTTTTTAAAATAAGAAAAAGATCTTTGGCCTTTAAAGCAAATAAAGTACTCTGAAGGTGGTATATTTGGTATTCTTATGGGGACAAACTCTGTAGTGCTGATCAAGGCCTAATGCTTCCTGACACTCATTGATTTATAGTCCATATAGCCACAAGAGATTAGTGACCCCAAAGTTGACAGTCT
>NW_007156815.1:0-678 GCF_000164805.1 Carlito syrichta | reverse complement strand
TTAGTTATGGTTTTGTGGGGTACAGTTAAGGGTTAGGTGTAAAATGACGTTTCATTCAGGCACCCGTAGATAAGAAGTGTTTCCCATCCCCCGACAGATATTTGCTACTGTTAATCCCATCACCCTCCCCCCCCATGGTTTCCAGTACCATCAGTCATTTTCTCATAGTATTGCATTGGATGTTCAAGGTCGATTATATGAGTGAGAACATGTGATATTCAGATTTTTGTTTTTGTGAGAGGTCACTCAGTATTATAGACTCTAGTTCCATCCAGGTTGCAGCGAAAATCATGATTTGGTTCTTTTTTATGGCTGCGTAGTATTCCATCGTGTATATGTACCTCATTTTTTTAATCCAGTCCTCTTTTGATGGGCAGCATGGTTGTTTCCAGGTTCTTGCTATTGTGAACAATGCTGCAATAAACATATGTGTGCAGGTATCTTTTTTATAGAGTGATTTGTGTTCTTCAGGGTATATTCCCAGTAGGGGGATTGCAGGGTCATATGGAAGGTCAATTTTTAGAGCTTTTAGGAATCGCCACACTGCTTTCCACAGAGGTTGCACTAGTTTACACTCCCACCAACAGTGTAGAAGTCTTCCCTTTTCACTACACCCTCTCCAGCAGCTGTTATTTTTTGAGTTGTTGATAATTGCCATTCTGACTGGAGTTAGGTGGT
>NW_007156814.1:0-6672 GCF_000164805.1 Carlito syrichta | reverse complement strand
TAGCTTGCTATATAGCTAGCCACCTGGCTAGCAAGCTGACTTTACAAATCGACTTAACAAACTAGCCAGCTCTCTAGCCAGCTGATGTAATTAGTAAGCTACCTAGCTAGCAAGCTGGCTAGCCAACTGACTTAACTAGGTGATTTAAATAGATAGCCAGTGTGCTAGACAGCTGACTTATCTATCTAGCTACCTAAATAGCTAGCAGTCGAACCAGCTGACTTAACTAGGAGACTTAACTAGCTATCCAGCTTGCTAGCGGGCTGACCCAACTGCTCAGGTACCTAGCTTGCCAGTTGAATAGCCAGCTGACTTAACTAGCTAGCTACCTACATAGCCTGACATAATTAGCTTTTTAATTACCTAACCAGCTGGATAGCCAACTGACTTAATGAGTTGACTTAACTAGCTAGACAACTGGTTTCCAACTGACTTAACTAGCTGACTTAACCAGCTGGCTAGCCAGCTGACTTAACCAGTTGGCTACCTATATAGCCATCTGTCTAGCGATCTGACTTACCTAGCTGCCTTAAGCTAGCAAGCTGTCTAGCCAGCTCACTTAACTAGCTAACTAACTACCTAGCCATCAGGCTAGACAGCTGACTTAACTATGTGTATCGAACAGCTAGCCTGCTTGCTACCAAGCTGACTTATCTAGCTATCTACCGCCCTAGCTTGCTGGCTAGACAGTTGACTAAACTAGCTGACTTAACCAACTAACCAGTTGGCTAATCAGCTGACATCACTCGCAGACATCACTAGCTAGCCATTTAGCTATCTAGCTCACTTAACTAGCTAGGTACCTATCTTGACAGTTGGCCAGCCAGTTCTCTTATCTATCTGAATTAACCAGCTATCCAGCTGGCTAACCAACTGACAAAACTAGCTCGCTAACTAGCAAGCCAGCGGCCTAGCCAGCTGACTTAATTAGCTAGCTAAATAGATAGACAGCTGACTTAAATAGTTAGCTAAATAGCTTGCTACATAGCTTGCCAACTGACTTAAATAGTTAGCTAACTAGCTAGCTACCTGCTAGAAAGCTGACTTAAATATTTAGCTGCCTAGCTAGCTAGCTGACTTAACCAGCTAGCTAACTATTTAGCTTACTCGATATCTAACATGCTAGCTAGGTGACTTAATTATCTAACTTACTCATTAGCTAATGAGCTACCTAGCTGACACAACCAGCTGGCTTAACTCATTAGCTAACTATCTAGCTAGCTGACTCATCCAACTGACTTAACTCGTTAGCTAACTAGCTAGCTAGCCTACTAAACCAGCTGACTCAACCTGTTTACAAACTAGCTAGCTTGCTGACTCAACCAGGTGACTTAACCCGTTAGTTACCTAGCTAACTACCTGACTCAGCCTACTGACTTAACCTGTTAGCTCACTAGCTAGCTAGATGTCTTAACTAGCTGACTAAATTAGAAATCTTACTTAACTAGCTGACTTAGCTATCTGACTTAACTACTTTGCTAGCTGACTTAACTGGTTGACTTAGCTAGTTAGCTAACTGACCTAACTACCTGAATTAAATAGCTAGCTGTTTAACTAGCTGAATAACTAGCAGACCTGTCTAATTACATAAGTAGTTAGATAGCAAAATTAAGTAGCTGACTTAAGCAGTTAGCTAACTAGTGAGCTAGTTGACTTAGCTAGTTGAATTAGCTAGCTAGCTGGTTAACTAGCTTACATAGCTAGCTGACTTTAGGTGTCTAATGAAATAGCTAGCTGATTTAACAAGTTGGTTAACCAGTTAGCTAACTGTTTTAGTTGGTAAACAAGTTAACTAGCTGACTTAACTAGTTGTATAACGAGTTAGCTAGGTAAACTTAACTTGCTGGCTGACGAGTTGCCTGACTTTTTACCTGATTTAACACATTGGCTGACTAGTAGGCCATATTATTACCTGGCTTAACATGGTGGCACCTAGTCGGCCGACTAGTTACCTGATTCAACGAGTTGACTGTCAAGTTGGCCCACTAGTTATCACGTTAATTAGTTGGCAGGCTGGTTTCCTGACCCTAACTAGTCGGCCGACTATTTTGCCGACTAGTTGGCTGCTCTAACTATTCGGCCCTGTAGTTAGCAAAGCTAAATTTCTTAGCCTGACAATTTGGCTGACTAGTCGGTTGATTGGTTAGCTGAAATAAGTAGTTTGCCAGCTCATCGGTCGACCGTTTAGTTGACTTAACTAGTAGGCCAGCAAGTTAGCCGACTGGTCCGCTGACTTAACTAGTTGGCTGGCGTGTGAGCTGACTGGTCAGCTGACTTCACTATTTTGCTGGCAAATGAGCTGACTGGTTAGAAGACTTAACTAGTCAACCAGCTATTGAGCCGACAGGTAAGCCGACTTAACTAGTCAGCCACCAAGTAAGCCAATGTGTGAACTACCTTAACTACTCACCCAGCAATCTAGCCAACTAGTGGTCTGACTTAATAAGTCAGCCAGTGAGCAAGCCAACTAATTAGCTGACGTGTTGGCCTGCAAGCGAGCCTACAAGTAATTGACCTGTTGGCTGGCAAGTGAGCTGACTACTTTGCTGACTGGATGGCAGGCGAGCAAGCCAACTAGTTAGCTGACAAGATGGAAAGCGAGTGAGCCCACTAGTTATCTGATCAGCTGGTTGAGTGGCTAGCCGATTAGTTAGCTAAGGAAATAGCTGATTTGCTAGCTGACATAGCTAGCTAGCTGACTAGCTAGTTGGCTATCTAGCTGACATAACTAGCTATCAAACAAGTTATCTAGCTGTCTAGCTAGCTGACTTAACTAGCTAGCTAACTGACTATTTAGCTGGCTAGCTGACTTAACTATCTAGCTGACAATCTAGCTGACTAGCTAGCTGACTGAACTGGCTAGCTGAGTAGCAACCTGCCTAGCTAACTGACTTAACTAGCTAGCTGAATAGTTAGCTGACTTTCTAGCTGACTTAACTAGCTAACTGGCTAGCTAGCTGTCATTACTAGCAGACTAGCCAGTTGGTTGCCTAGCTGGCTAGCCAGCTGACATAACTAGCTGGCTACCTGGTTGTTTAGATGGTTAGCCAACTGGCTTACCTAGCTGGCTACCTGGCTTGGTAGCTGGTTAGACAGCTGGCTATCTAGCTAGTGGGATGGCCAGCAGTCTAGCCAGGTAACTGGCTGGACAGTCGGATAGCATGCCAGCTTAACTAGGTAGGCAACCAGCTTGTCGGCCAGCTAGCCAGCCTGCTGAACTAGCTGGCCACCTACCTGACCAGTCGGCTAACCAGTCAGCTTAACTTGCCAGCGACTTAGCTAGCCAGCCAGCTGACCAGCTAACTTAACTAGCTGACTTAAGTAGATAGTCATCCGACTAGCAAACTGGCTTAACTAGCTAGCCACCTAGCTAGGCAGTCAGTTATCCAGGTCACTTAACTCACTGATTTACCTAACTAGCCAGCCAGGCAGCCAGCTGACTTAATTAGCTAGCTAGCTACCTCGCAAAGTGGCTAGCCAGTGGATTTAACTAGCTGATTTAACCAGCTAGCCAGCTGAATTAACCAGCTAGCCAGCTGAATTAACTAGCTAGACTAGACAGCTGAATTAACTATGTAGCTACCTAGCTAGCCAGTTGACTAGCCACTTGAATTAACTAGCCCACTGGCTTGCCAGTGAACTTAATTACCTAACTACCTAGCTAACCTGCTGGCCACCGAGCTGACTTAACTAGGTTACTTAACTAGCTAGCCTGATTACTTAACTAGGTGACTTATCTAGCTAGCTACCTACCTAGTCAGCTGACTTAACTAGCTGCTTTAACTAGTTAGCTCCCTAGCTAGCTATCATATAGCTAGCTGACTTAACTAGCTGACTTAAGTAGATAGCTAGCTGACATAACTAGCTGAATTAACTAGCTAGCTACCTAGCTAGCCAGTTGACTTAACTAGCTGAAACAACTAGTGAGCCAGCTGTCTATGCATCTGACGTTACTAGCTTTTTAATAGTTAGCGAGCTGGCTAGACAACTTACTTAACAAGCTGACTTAACTAGCTAGCCAGCTGGTTAGCCAGCTGACTTAACTAGCTGACATAACTAGCTTGCCAGCTGGCTAGCCAGTTGACATAATTGCCTAGCTACTTAGATAGACAGCAGTCTAGCCAGCTGACTTAACTAGCAGACTTAAGGAAGTAGCCATCTGGCTAGCTAACAGACTTTACTAGCTAGCTACCTAGCTAGAAAACTGGATAGCCAGGTGACTTAACTAGGTGACATAACAAGATATCCTCATGGCTAGCCAGCTCACTTAACTAGCTACCTACTTACTTATCCTGCTGGTTTGCCAGCTGAGTTAACTACCTAATGACCTAGCTAACATGCTGACCAGTGAGCTGACTTAACTGCGTGACTTTACTAGCTAGCCAGCTGGCTAGTTAGCTGATTTAACTAGCTAGCTACCGTGCTTTGCAGTTGGCTAGACATCTGACTTAACTAAGTGACTTAAATAGCTACCTGCCTAGTTAGCCAGATGACTTAACTAGCTGATTTAACTAGCTGACTACCTAGCTAGCCAGCTGGCTGGGCAGCTGACTTATCTAGCTTACTTATCCTGCTAGCCAGCTGGCTGGCCAGTTGACTTAACTAGCTGAGTTAAGTAGCTAGAGTGCTGGTTGGCCAGTTGAATTAAAAAGCTGACTTAACCAGATAGCCAGCTGGCTAGCCAGCTGACTTAACTAGCTAGCTACCTAGCTAGCTAACAGGGAAGCCAGCTTAATTAACTAGCTGACTTAACCTGCTAGCCAACTGGCTAACCAGCTGACTCAACTAGCTGGCTTAACTAGTTATCCAGTTGGCTAGCCAGATGACTTAAATAGCTCTCTATGTAGTTATCTAGCTGGCTAGCCAGCTGACTTAACTAGCTGACTCAATTACCTAGCAAGCTGTATAGATAACTGAAATAAATAGCTCACTACTAAGCTAGCCAACTGGCTAGCCACCTCACTTAACAAGCTGACATAAATAGCTGGGTTGCTTGCTAGTCAGCTGAATTACCTAGCTTGCTATATATTTAGTCAGTTGACTAGTCAGCTGACTAAACTAGGTGACTTAACTAGCTAGTCAGCTGTCAAGCCAGCTGTGTTAATCAGCAAGCTACCTGGCTATCCAGCTGGATAGCCAATTGACCTAAGTAGGTGTCATAACTAGCTAGCCAGCCGTCTAGCCTGCAGACATAACTATCTAGCTACCTAGCTAGCCAGCTGTCTAGCCAGGTGACTTAACTAGGTGACTTAACTAGCTAGCTAGCTGGCTGGCAGGCTGACTTAACTGCCTAGGTACCTGGCTAGCCAGCTGGATAACCAGCTGGCTTAACTAGCTAACTACCTAGCTAACCAACTGTCTATTGAGCTGACTTAACTAGGTTACTTAACTAACTACCTAACTGGTTAGCCAGTTGACTTAACTAGCTAGCTACCCAGCTAGGCAGCTGGCTAGCCAGCTGTCTTAACTTGCTGACTTAACTAGCTGGCAAGCTAACTTAAGTAGCTGACTTAACCAGCAAGTTACCTAACTTGTCATCTGGCTTAACTAGCTGGCTCAAATTGCTAGCTACCTAGATAGCTATATAGTTAGCCAGCTGACTTAACTAGCTGGACTTAACGAGTTACCTAGCTGACATAGTTTGCTGACTTATATAGCTAGATTCCTATGTAACAAGCTGACTAAACTAGCAGAAATAACTAGCTATCCAGATGTGTAGCCATCTCATTTAACTAGCTTTTTAACTAGCGAGCCAGCTGGAGAGCCAACAGACTTAACGAGCTGACTTAACTAGCTAGGCAGCAGGGTGCCAGCTGACTTAACTAGCTGACAACCAGGTAGTCAGCTGGCTAGCCAGGTGACTTAACTAGCTGGCTATATATCTAGCCATCTGGCTAGCCAACTGACTTACCTAGCTGACTTAAGATAGCAAGCTGGCAAACCAGCTCACTTAACTAGCTAGATACCTACATAGCCTGCAGGCTAGCCAGCTGACTTAACTATCTGACTTGAATAGCTAGCCTGCTGGCTTGCAAGCTGATATATCTAGCTAGCTACCTGCCTAGCCAGCTGACTAGATAGCTGACGAAATTAGCTGACTCAACCAGCTAGCCAGTTGGTTAGCCAGCTGACTTAACACACTGACATCACTAGCTAGCCAGGTAGCTATCTAGCTTACTTAACTAGCTAGGTGCATACATTGCCAGTTTGCTAGTCAGTTGCTCTTAACTAGCTAAATTAACCAGCTAGTCAGCTGGCTAGCCAATTGACTTAACTAACTCGCTACCTAGATAGCCTTCTGGCTAGCCAGCTGCCTTAACTAGCTAAGTTAACTACCTAGCTACCTAGCTGGCCAGCTGACTTATATAGTTAGCTAATGAGCTAGCTACCCAGCTAGCCAGCTGACCTAAATAGTTATCTAACAAGCTAGCTACCTAGCTAGTAAGCTGACTTAAATAGTTAGTGGCCTAGCTAGCTTGCTGACTTAACCAGCTAGTTAACTAGTAAGCTTACTCGTTATCTAACGTGCTAGCAAGCAGATTCAATCATCTGACTTAACTCATTAGCTTACTATCTAGCTGACTCAACCAGCTGACTTAACTCGTTAGCTGACTAGCTAGCTGACTAGACCTAGCTGACTAAACCGATTAGTTAACTAACTACCTCACTCAC
>NW_007156813.1:0-781 GCF_000164805.1 Carlito syrichta | reverse complement strand
CGGATTACAGGCTGAGACACCGAGCCCAACTATCTAGCTTTTTAACTAACTAACCGGATGGATAGCTAACTGACTTAACCAGCTGACTTAACTTGCTAGACAGCTGGTTTCCAGCTGACTTAACTAACTGAATTAACCAGCTAGTCAGCTGGCTAGCTGATTTAACTAGCTGGCTACCTATCTAGCAAGCTGGCTAGACAACTGACTTACCTAGATGACTTAAGCTAGCAAGTTGGCTAACCAGCTCACTTAACTAGCTAGTTACTTACCTAGCCAGCTGGCTGGACAGCTGACTAAACTAGCTGAATTAACCAGCTAGCCAGTTGGCGATCCAGCTTACTTAACTCAAAGACATCACTATCTAGACAGTTAGCTATCTAGCTGACTTAACTAGCTAGCTACCTACCTTGCCAGTTGGCTAACCAACTCTCTTATCTAGCTGAATTAACCAACTAGCCAGCTGGCTAGCCAACTGACTTAACTACTTCACTACCTAGCTAGCCAGTTGGTCAGCCAGCTGATTTACTTAGCTGATTTAACTAGCTAGCTACCTAACAAGACAGCTGACATAAATAGTTCACTAACTAGTTAGCTACCTAGCTACCAGATGATTTAAACAGTTAACTAAACTGCTAGCTACCTAGCTAACAAGCTGACTTAAATAGTTAGCTGTGTAACTAGCTAGCTGACATAACCAGCTAGCTAACTGGTTAGCTTACCCGTTATTGAATGTGCTAGCTAACTGACATAATCATCTGACTTATCTCATTAGCTAACGAGC
>NW_007156812.1:0-769 GCF_000164805.1 Carlito syrichta | reverse complement strand
CTGAAATTTTGTCCTGATGATCTCTCTAGAGTTGTGAGTGGTGTATTAAAGTCCCCAGTTATTATGGTGTTAGAGTCAGTGTCTTTCTTTCGTTTTCCTAGAAGTTGCTTATGAATGTTGGAGCACCTATGTTGGGTGCATATATGTTTAGGATAGATATTTCTTGCTGATGGAGTGAACCTTTCATCATTACGTAGTGGCCCTCTGTATGTTTTTTAATTTTTGATAGCTTAAATGGTATTTTGTCTGAATTTAGTACCGCGACTCCTCCTTTCTTTTGTGTTACATTCGCCTGAAAATTTGTTTCTCATCCTCTTACTTTGTGTCTCTATATGTCCTTTCTAGTGAGATGGGTCTCTTGAAGGCAGTATATTGTTGCCTGGTGATATTTTATCCATTTTGTCATTCTATGTCGTTTCAGATTCCTTCTTCTGCTTGGGTAATTCTGCTTTCCATGCTTATCAATTTGTTATTTATTACATACACAGTATTCTTTATTACTGTTATCTCAGATATCAGCTCCTTCCTAGTTTTTTCTTGTGTCTCCTCAATTCTTTTTAACCTCTCCATTATTGTTTAGATATCTACATTTGCAGTTTGAGACCCTGCATTCTGGGGGCTTTTCATTGTTTGCATTCCAAAGTCAGTTTTCTCAGTGTCTGCTCTCCCAGGCGTCTGGGAGTAACCCACACTCTTCTTTTGGTTTTTCTTCATTTCTGTAGATTTTTCTCCCTCTCCTCATTTCCCTCCTCCTCTTCGATTCTGTTTT
>NW_007156811.1:0-834 GCF_000164805.1 Carlito syrichta | reverse complement strand
TTTGATGGACAGCATGGTTGGTTGGTTCCATCGATCTTGCTATTGTGAACAATGCTGCGATAAACATACATGTGCAGTTATCTTTTTTATAGAGTGATTTGAGTTTTTCAGGTAGGAGGATTACAGGGTCATATGGGAGGTCCATTTTTAGAGCTTTTTAGGAATTGCCACATTGATTTCCACAGAAGTTGCACTAGTTTACACTCCCTCCAACAGTGTAGAAGTGTTCCCTTTTCACCACATTCTCTCTAGAATCTGTTATTTTTTGAGTTATTAATAATGGTCATTCTGACTGGAGTTAGGTGCTATCTCAGTGTAGTTTTAATTTGCATTTCCTTGATGACTGGTGAGGTTGAATATTTCTTCATGTATCTAGTGACTGTTGGTATGTCTTCCTTTGAGAAGTGTCTGTTCATATCTTTTGTCCACTTTTTAATGGGGTTGTTTGTTTTTCTCTTTTCAGCACATTTTAGTTTCTTGTAGATCCTAGATGTTAGGCCTTTTTCAGACATGGAGTTGGCAAATACTTTTTCCCAGTCTGTGGGCTGTCTCCCTGCTTTCTTGATGGTTTCTTTAGCTTTGCAGAAGCTTGTCAGTTTAGCTTTGCAGAAGCTTGTCAGTTTAGTTAGGTCCCACTTGTCTATCTTATCTCTTATGGCACGTGTATTTTGGGTTTTGCTCAGGAATTCAACGCCAGTTCCAACTTCCATAAGAGTGTGTCCTGCATTTTCTAAAGTTCTTATGGTTTGAGGTTTTCCATTTAGGTATTTGATCCATTTAGAGTTAATTTTTGTATATGGGGATAGATAAGAGTTAATTTTTGTGTATGGGAAT
>NW_007156810.1:0-628 GCF_000164805.1 Carlito syrichta | reverse complement strand
AACTCAATATTAATAATAAGTCTAGAACTAGGGGTCATTTAAAATCTTCCTAAAATGCCAACAAAGGCAAAATCTGCAAACTAACATATACATCAATATCTCACCAGAAAGCTCCCTAAAAGCTTAAACAGAGTTGGACGTTTCCTGAATTAATAAACAGTTTGAACAAATCAGGTCTAATCTTTTTTCCAGATTACTAAAACAAGGGTTGTTAAAGTCAGAGAGGGAGTAGGTGATGGCTAGAGAAAATTCACAACACAAATAACAGTTAACATTTGAAGAAAAAATGAAAAGTGCTTCCTAAAAGACATCACGGAAATAGAATCTAGGCAGAACCCCATTTGCACACCATGTAAAGACACATTTTCTTAATCACTAAAACATATTTTCACCACTGAAAGGGTTAATTGGTGATCAGATGCTGAGCCAGTCCCGAAAACTTGCCAAGATAGTGCAATATCATGGCTGCATCAAAGAGTCACTAATAATAATAATAATAATAATAATAATAATAATAATATCATAAGAAAATACATCCAGGTTGGCAAACAGGTTATCATGGATATTCACTTTTCCTCACACCAAGCTCAAGATACAGTCAGTTTCCCTTCCCAATTCACCTCCATCC
>NW_007156809.1:0-655 GCF_000164805.1 Carlito syrichta | reverse complement strand
TAACATATACATCAATATCTCACCAGAAAGCTCCCTAAAAAGCTTAAACAGAGTTGGACGTTTCCTGAATTAATAAACAGTTTGAACAAATCAGGTCTAATCTTTTTTCCAGATTACTAAAACAAGGGTTGTTAAAGTCAGAGAGGGAGTAGGTGATGGCTAGAGAAAATTCACAACACAAATAACAGTTAACATTTGAAGAAAAAATGAAAAGTGCTTCCTAAAAGACATCACGGAAATAGAATCTAGGCAGAACCCCATTTGCACACCATGTAAAGACACATTTTCTTAATCACTAAAACATATTTTCACCACTGAAAGGGTTAATTGGTGATCAGATGCTGAGCCAGTCCCGAAAACTTGCCAAGATAGTGCAATATCATGGCTGCATCAAAGAGTCACTAATAATAATAATAATAATATCATAAGAAAATACATCCAGGTTGGCAAACAGGTTATCATGGATATTCACTTTTCCTCACACCAAGCTCAAGATACAGTCAGTTTCCCTTCCCAATTCACCTCCATCCCTAAAGCATGAGCAAGTAGAAAAAAAGCAATGGGTTCATCAATTATTTAATCTTTAGGATTTCTTTTTAAAAGACATTATTTATAAATTGTAGTATTCTCTTGTCGAATAAGAAGAGTCTTCAAA
>NW_007156808.1:0-3223 GCF_000164805.1 Carlito syrichta | reverse complement strand
CCAGGATTTGTCAGAGGCAACACCAATGACCAAACCGTAATTTTGTCCCACATTTTTGCTGAGGTGGTGACTACCCTGCCCTTAGTTCCACCTTGCCTCTTAGAGGGACCCCAATGGCCAAGGACTTAGATCCAAAAGAGTTATAGCCAATTCAAACAATCTAGGTGAGATGGAAATGGAGGTAGGCAGGCATTCATTAGCTCTTAAAATCTTTAAAGCTACAGGATACTACACAGCCATATAAAGGAACAAAATCATGAATTTCGCAGCAACCTGGATGGAACTAGAGTATATAATACTGAGTGACCTCTCACAGAAACAAAGACCCGAGTATCACATATTCTCACTCATATAATGAACCTTTAGCATTCAATGTAATACTATAAGAAAATGACTGACAGTAGTGGGAAACTATGGAAGGGGAGGGAGATGGGATTAACGGTAGCAAATATCTGTCTAGGGACAGGGAAACACCTCTTATCAACAGGGTGCCTGAATGAAATGTATTTGTATACCTAACCCTTAACTGTACCCCACAAAACCATAATAAAAAATATTGACTATTGATAAAAAAATAAAATAAAATAAAATAAAAAACGTGTTTAATAAAAAAAATTTCCATCTTCTAAGAAAAAAAAAGAGCCAAAACCCAAAATCCAAAAGGCAAGATTGCAAAATTGACTTATTTGTAAATTCTATGCATCGAGCTACTGTTATCTTGGTTTGGGCTACAGACTTGTAGCAATTAGCTATACAAAACATAAGCACTTTGTTAAGACCATTAAGCTAAGGAATTTGGAGACTGTTGTTGGCCAAAAACTTAACAAAGCATAATAAAGACTTTTGTTATGCGTTTTTTTTTGTTTGTTTTGTTTTTGTTTTTGAGTTGAAGTCTCACACTGTCACCCAGCTCAGGCAATCCTTCCACCTTATTCTTCCAGGTAGTTGGAATCACTGGCATGTGCCACCACACCTGACTAATTTTTTTATTTATTGTAGAGATGAGGTGTTCCTATGCTGCTCAGGCTGGTCTCAAATCCCGGAACTCAAGCAATCTTCTCGCCTCCACCTCCCAAAGTGCTAGGATTACAGACCTGAGCCACAGTGCCCAGCCTTGCTATGCTTTTATTCCTTTTTTTGAGTTTGGGGGTCTCACTCTGTCATTCAGGTAGGGCTGAGTGGCACTATCATGGCTCACCACAGCCTTAACCTCCTGGGCTCAAGTGATCCTTCATCAGCCTCCTGAGTAGCTAGGACTACAGTTGTATTCCACCATACTGGCTAATTATTTAATGTTTTTTAAATAACAACAATGTCTCACTGTGTTGCCTAAACTGGTCTGGATCCCCAGCTTCAGGCAATCCTGTCTCAGCCTTCCAATATGCTGGGGTTAGGCATAAGCCAGCCTGGCCTGGTCCTGCAATGCTTCTTTGTGCCCTTTGAGTAATTTGTTGTAAAATGACTGAAAAAATATCTGTGTAAATTCCATTACTGGGAATAACCATACCCAAGAGATTTCTATCACCACTTATCTTGATAATTTTATTTTAATCCTATGGAAAATAAGAGTTTTTTTATGGTTAAGATGGATGGAAAGGGGTCACCTAATGGCCCAGGAGACAAAGTTCCTCATTTTTTCAGCTGTTTACGTGTGTGCCTGTCTTTGATCTCAAGGATCTGAATTAATACTACCGCTCAGATTCAGCCCGTAGTCTTCTGCAAAAGTCCCTGAGCCAGAGGGAAGGTTTTTGTATAGTTTAGCGGTGGCACATTGGCAAAGAAAACAGATTGGGCCCAGTGGGATTCTGAACAGTTTTAAATTTTTGAAGAGAGATAAAGTTAATATTTGTTGCTTTATCTAACTTTGTAAGCTAATACATAGTTCAAAAGAAAAGTTTTTTTTTAAAAATAAAAGTAGGCTGGGCACAGTGGTTCATGCCTATAATCCTAGCACTTTGAGAGGCCAAGATGAGAAGATTGCCTGAGCCCATGGGTTCGAGACCAGTCTGGGCAACTTGCTGAGACCTCATCGCTACAGACTTGAGCCTATAGTTCCAACTATCTGGAAGGCTGAGGTGGAAGGTTCACCTGAACCCAGCAGGTCAAGGTTGTAGTGGCCATGAGCATACCACTGCACTACAGCCTGGGCAACAGAATAAGACTCCAACTAAAAAATGAAAATAAAAATAAAGAATTAGTAATTTGTTTTTTAAAAAAGATATAAGCCCTGCTGACTTCTCACAATGACTGGAAAAAGAAGCTCACAGGGAGATAAGCATTTAAACTGTGCAGTATTAAGTCATGGAACAGACTATATTTAGATAGAGATGAAATTTATTTATATTTAGTATTTATTTATTTTTATTTTTAAATCAGGCTTTTACTCTGTCACTCAGGCCTGAGGACAGTGGCACTGTTACAGCTCAGTGCAGCCTCAAACTCCTAGGCTATTATACATGTATAATAATTTATACAGGTATTCTCATGTATATACAGTGTTGATGTGTTTCTCCTCACCCATACAGGGGGTGAGATTTCAAGAGCAGCAAACTGTTTTTTTTCTTGCCCAGGGCCTGGCACGCAGCAGGTCCTTAGTAAATACCTCACTAAATGAATTAATGAATGAACCGTATGGCCCAGGAAAACATTACTAGTAGATAAAATGAGTGCTGAGACTTAGGTGAGGAATGGTATAAGAGTTGTGAGGAGATCTGGGTGAAGAAGTTTCTGCCTGAATCAACTACAAATGCAAAGGCCCTGAGGCAGGTGTAAACTTAGCATGTTCAAGGAGTAGCAGGGAGGAGGCTATTGGTGAATCTGAGAGTGTGAGGGGAAGAGCAAGAGAAGATTTGTGTGAGGTTTGGCCAAGGACAAGGCATGTAAGGACAGGGCATCCTCCAGGCTCAGCCTCCCAAGTACCTGGGACTACAGGCACACACCACCACACCTGGCTAACTTTTTAACTTATTTTTTTAGAGAAAAATATAGAAAATTTTAAAGTCTTGCTGTGTAACCTACAGTGGTCTCAAATACCTGGGCTCAAACACTGTTCCTGCCTCAGTGTCACAAAGTGCTAGAATTACAGGTGTGAGCCACTGTGCCCAGTCAAGAGCAGTTTACTTTGATTGACATCTCCCAGGTCTAAAGATGAGACCTTGGTTAACTTGAGTTTGGTGCCAGGTACCAGCATTGAAGCTTAAGATTCAGTAGGAGTTGGTGCCCT
>NW_007156807.1:0-1284 GCF_000164805.1 Carlito syrichta | reverse complement strand
AATACTGAGTGACCTCTCACAGAAACAAAGACCCGAGTATCACATGTTCTCACTCATATAATGGACCTTTAGCATTCAATGTAATACTACAAGAAAATGACTGACAGTAGTGGGAAACTATGGGAGGGGAGGGAGATGGGATTAACGGTAGCAAATATCTGTCTGGGGACAGGGAAACACCTCTTATCAACAGGGTGCCTGAATGAAATGTATTTGTATACCTAACCCTTAACTGTACCCCACAAAACCATAATAAAAAATATTGACTATTGATAAAAAAATAAAATAAAATAAAATAAAAAACGTGTTTAATAAAAAAAAAATTCCATCTTCTAAGAAAAAAAAAGAGCCAAAACCCAAAATCCAAAAGGCAAGATTGCAAAATTGACTTATTTGTAAATTCTATGCATCGAGCTACTGTTATCTTGGTTTGGGCTACACACTTGTAGCAATTAGCTATACAAAACATAAGCACTTTGTTAAGACCATTAAGCTAAGGAATTTGGAGACTGTTGTTGGCCAAAAACTTAACAAAGCATAATAAAGACTTTTGTTATGCGTTTTTTTTTGTTTGTTTTGTTTTTGTTTTTGAGTTGAAGTCTCACACTGTCACCCAGCTCAGGCAATCCTTCCACCTTATTCTTCCAGGTAGTTGGAATCACTGGCATGTGCCACCACACCTGACTAATTTTTTTATTTATTGTAGAGATGAGGTCTTCCTATGCTGCTCAGGCTGGTCTCAAATCCCGGAACTCAAGCAATCTTCTCGCCTCCACCTCCCAAAGTGCTAGGATTACAGACCTGAGCCACAGTGCCCAGCCTTGCTATGCTTTTATTCCTTTTTTTGAGTTTGGGGGTCTCACTCTGTCATTCAGGTAGGGCTGAGTGGCACTATCATGGCTCACCACAGCCTTAACCTCCTGGGCTCAAGTGATCCTTCATCAGCCTCCTGAGTAGCTAGGACTACAGTTGTATTCCACCATACTGGCTAATTATTTAATGTTTTTTAAAATAACAACAACGTCTCACTGTGTTGCCTAAACTGGTCTAGATCCCCAGCTTCAGGCAATCCTGTCTCAGCCTTCCAATATGCTGGGATTACAGGCATAAGCCAGCCTGGCCTGCTCCTGCAATGCTTCTTTGTGACCTTTGAGTAATTTGTTGTAAAATGACTGAAAAAATATCTGTGTAAATTCCATTACTGGGAATAACCATACCCAAGAGATTTCTATCACCACTTATCTTGATATTTTATTTTATCCTATGGAAAATAAGAGTTTTTTT
>NW_007156806.1:0-1032 GCF_000164805.1 Carlito syrichta | reverse complement strand
CGTCAGTGGCAAGGGCAACAGGTTACCGTGACACAAGGGAAAGCCTCTGCATGCAGGACCTCCAGGCAGTCAGGGACACTGTCATTAACTTAAATTAGAAATCCTGTG
This sequence comes from Carlito syrichta, assembly GCF_000164805.1. Classification (NCBI taxonomy): domain Eukaryota; kingdom Metazoa; phylum Chordata; class Mammalia; order Primates; family Tarsiidae; genus Carlito; species Carlito syrichta. The sequence continues at coordinate 924 of NW_007156806.1, read as the reverse complement.
ATGAGACATGGGACAAAGAACCCACTCTATGACCTGTCAGATTTTAATGGTTCACCTTCCAATTTGCTGACTTTCCTCATGCCGTCTCTTGTTCCAACGAGCAGGAGTCATACAAATGCCTTCCTGAGTATTTCAAATGTCATCATATAGGCAAATTAATCTTACATTTTGTAGGAGAGAACAGTATCAAAGGATGCTGCAGAGCTAGTCTCTGGGTCCCTAAGTGTTCAAGGTCTTTAAATAGATTTAAGATAGCATGTCTTCGTTTTGATAAAATTGTGTAAGTCTGTTAGGGACAAGTTACTTATGAAGGATGACCACAGCATTTCAGTATCTGTGTTGCATTTTGGTTTATGATCACTACATTGCCAAGATGTACACTTATGATTATTGTGGGCTAATGGCAAGAAGTAGAGACCACTGACATGGAAATGCTAATAATTCCTTCATGCCAAGTAAACACTGGAGAACTTCACAATTTGTACAAATAGGAGTTTTACAAAAGTTCTTCTTTTTTAACTTTAAAACTTTTTTATTTTTAAATTTTGGGGTACATTTCAGGGTTAGGTATGCAATATTCACTGTCCAGGTACCCTTGTTGATGAGGTGTGCCCCCCTTCCCCAGGCAGAGAAGAGTGGTGGATAGTTGGTCCTTCCCATGACATCAGATAACATAGGCTATGTCAGATATACAAGGCAATCTGTGCAATTTCACAGTTACATATTTACTTTGAGATTGTTAATTTAGTTATAGCAAAACAGCATCATTCATCACATTGAATTTATATTGTCAATTTGAGTTTTTATCGTCATACTTTTAAATTTTTAATTTTTAATTTGCTTTGGTTTTATGCCATTTTTAAGAAATATAAGCATACGATGTTTATCAATGCTTTTAGGTTTATATATATTTAAGTAAAGCTA
>NW_007156805.1:0-723 GCF_000164805.1 Carlito syrichta | reverse complement strand
CCCCTTTTCAAGAGGTTACTCCTTGTTTTCAAATATATTCTCTATAAAGCAGCAGGAGGAGGCATTCTTTGTAGGAGCCTGTACTGGTGTTTCTCTCAGATTCCCTTTATTAGGCCAGTTCCCCTGTCTCTCAGCTACTGTGAATGATGGCTGCTAAGGACTCATGGCTGCCCTCTTCTCTGGAGAATTGGTGTCAGACAAAAGAGAAATCACATAAGAGAGCACACTTTCCCCTCCCAGCCGAGGACACTCCACAGTCATTGACTGGCTAACTTAAGGATACAAAATCCTGGGCCTCTTGACTCAAGTTGGGCTCATCTCAGTTAAAATTTATGCCCCAAAGCTCCCCAATGAGATCAACAGAAGCTAAACTCAAAATGAGATCACATCTTGCCTAGCTTCTTTTCCTTCTTTGCTTTTCTTGATCTTTCTCCTGAGAGCACATCCCAGCATGCACCCAAATTCCTATCTTAGTCTCTTTTTCCAGGGAGTCACATCTAGGACACCTTTCTAAATCCTACTGGGCACTAAGATAGGACCTGCTGGTTGCGCACAAATAAGTTATCTGTGGAAATGATTCTTTCTTCTCTCTACATTACCAAAATATAAGACATACGACAGAGGACCACCAAGAATGGAATTTATTTATTAGGATTGTGCATTTATTCGTACATGCTTAAATTTCAAGCACCATCAAAGTACTCTCGATTTGATGCAATACAC
>NW_007156804.1:0-10580 GCF_000164805.1 Carlito syrichta | reverse complement strand
GGCTCAGGCAATCCACTCACCTCAGCCTCCCAAAGGTGCGGGATTACAGGCTGAGCCACCGAACCCAGCAACTATTTTCATTTGATTAATTTTTACCTTTCAACAATTGTAACCATTTTAATGTTATTTGTTTTTATGAGCCCTAGGAAGAAGCAACACCAGAAAAATGTTCTGTCACTTGCTTTAGTCACAAATAACATAAAGATCCCCTCATTTAATTTTATTCCTTTTCCCTTTTTACCATCATAAAAAATGCAGATGAACTCCTTCAGTCAAGATCACCTCCTCAGGTAAAGCTGGTCCCACACCTAAATGTACTTTTCTCATTATTTTACTAGAATTGTATGGCGGCTTCTGTTCCTCTTCAGTCCACGATGGCCACCTCCCCCCTTTGCCCCCCACCAGTTGCTGAAAGTGTTGACTGCTCACTGCTTACTTCCTCTCTGGGAATTGCCTTCTCCTGAGGAAAGCAACCTGGCCTAAGGTGATGTTCCCTCCTGAACAGCATCCTGAATCTGATGGCTGGTTGATGTAGGGTACAAAGGCCCAGCCCTCACAAGACCCACTGAGCCTTCTTGTGACAATTGCACTGAAGTTCAACTTCCGCCTCTGCCCAACTGTGCTGCCCTTACACTCTTACAGATGTTGTCCTGAGAGTTTTCCCAGCAAACCTCCCACATACAAATTTCTGCCACAAGTCTATTTCCTGGGATCAGAAAAATGGCAAGCTTAAACAAACTATACCAGCAAAAGTGACATATGTGTTCTTTGTCAGTTCTGAAAAATGAACAGAAAAGTCAGAAAAGGCCTCAATGCATCCATCTTTCAAGCGGGATTCAGCATTGCTGAATATTTGCATGAGGCAAGGAGACTTGCCCAGAGATATGGGAAACCATAACGTTTCAAGAATAGGAGAAATATGGTGTAGCTCCAGACCGCCACCATGGTCCTCCCATGTAGTAGCTGCCATCCATGGTGGAGAGAGAGTCACATGTATTGCTACCTACTCCTTTCCAACTTTCTATTTTGAATGACTGGGAAACTATAACCATTATTATTCTCTTAAGAAGATTCTTGATGATATTCTTATGATTTCCCACTGCTATAATTTCCTCATTTTTTTTTCATTCTATTCTATTTCCATCCCTCCTCATACTCCTCTTACTTTTCTGCTTTATTTTATTTACCTACCTAGAAAATTTCTTGAGCTTAGCTCCAAGTGGAAAAAGTTGCTGTCATTAAGCCTGAGAGCCTTTGATGAGAATAATAGGAGGAAGGACTGATTCTTATTTTAGGTCTTTTTTTCCCTTTAGGTTTTCTGAATGGCTTCTTGGTTCCAAATAATCATCCTCGGAGGTTTTTATGCAAAGACACGTGAATTCCTGTCCCACTGAGGAGTTCGGTATGCTGAAATGCTTACCACCCACTGGCAGACTTTGTATCAGAGCTTTGAGTTACTCTTGTGTGAGGCTGGGGCCCATGCTTCCCAGAACTGTATCTATTTTCTTGATATCAACTGTCCCTCCTGAGAGAGACGGGCATAGAAGCAAAATGTAAGGACTCCAGAAAAAGGACAAAACTATTCATTCTTGTATATTATTATTATCATTTCCAGCATAAGAACTGAGACCCCAAACCAATAAATCTGATAAAAATAACACAGAGAATCAATAATGGACCTAATAATTGAAACCTTGCATAAACCTAGATTCAAGGATTAATCTACAAAGCATCAGGTTTTAAAGGGTTTAGATGAGTTGCGTAGTCTGTTCACTAGTGGAAATGATAATTCTTATATATATTTTTTAGCCAATAAGTACAGTATATTTTTGTTAACTCAATCTTCAGATTATCTCTACCAATGACCAAATTCCCTGCATCACTGAAACAGTCTTTACTGTTACAAATGTAAACTTCATTCATTTTTTCCCCCAACTACATACATTTCCTATAGAGCACAGGACTTCTTTCAGAGACACAAAAATTTTTTTAAAAATAGCAAAATACACATGGAAGAGAGTATGAAATCAATATATTTGATCAATGACAATATTTACAACTTAGTGACTAGGGAATAGTAAAAACAGAAAAAGTGACTGATCCCTCATCCATCTGTATTTCATCATGATTCTCACTCACGTTTGAGAAGCTTCCAGCACTCATCAGCTGATTGTGATAGGTCTTTCCACCTGCTGCAAGAAATTGTACAACTCAGGTCACAGCCATATTATGTAGAGATTTGCTAACATACAAAATCTAGAATTTTAAAAAAGACGTATTTGAATGTTTGCACTGGAAAAGTCCAAGTAAAGACAATAAAAATAAAGACTGGAGAAAATCCTTAATACTGACATTCTGCCTACTCGTGAGCAATAGAGGCAGTTACTGCAGGCTAACTTCCATGCTGAAACATTTCTGTCTCCCTCTTTTATTGATCTATTTCTTCACTTCCGGTATGTGCATCCCTCTTTTTGTTTCTTCTATTTACATAATTTTTGGCTTCTCAATGAAACCCTAAGTGATGATGTGAATATTTTCCCTGATGGCAGCATTCGTGACTGCTGTATTTGCTAATCCCAAATGGAGACAGAACTTCTTTTTAACACAGATTAGGATCATACAAAGTATTTGGAGACACACATTCTTTCTCCCATGATCAAACAGACATAATTTTTAGACTTTTCATAAACATAATACTAAGTTCCCTCAAAGGCTGTTCCTGTGTTTTAAATCCTCACCACCGACTGGCAGGTTTTTCAATTGCTTCAATCTCTCCTTTTCTGGGAGGCCTAGTCCCATATTTCCCACAACATCTTCCACACCACTGATATCAATTGCTTCTCCTTGAAAAACACAAAGGGGAATCACACTTGAACTTTAAGGATGACCTAATTAGAAAACACGAAAGCAATCATCTGTCTGTTCCACACACACGTCACTGCTTCATGAAGAGTAGGGTGTGGCATATCCAAACACACCATCAACACCAGGCATGTAAATAGACCCCTTTCTTGAACTCCAGTGAAACCATGTCATAACTATGTCATAGTGATAAAAATTAGACAACACAGTTACAACATGATGTCTACTCTCAACATGTAAGAAAATGAGGCTTACATAATTTCCCAGTGAACTAGAATTTCATTCGGACCGATCCAAATCATTCTGTCACGAGACGGTGGTTCTGATTATCTTCAAATATTGCTCATAACGTTACCAGTGCTTTATTTTATCACTTATTGATTCAATTTAAAATTTGTTTTTGCCCTTACATAAGAATATATTACTGACAAGTTCAATAAACCAAGAATTTGTTGCTAAGGCACATTTTATAAAACAAAATATAAAATGACAAGACAAAAGGGAATAAATTTTTTAAATATAAATTTGAGTAAAATTTGTACTCTTAGATTTGTATTAAGTTTTCACCTGTTAAAGTTTTCATTCTATCCCTCAATTTATCAAGATCAAACTTCCCATTCGCTACAAGAAAAGATAAAAATAATTATAGAATGACCCAGACTCAGAAAAACAAACAATGAAGGCTCTATACTGTGGTTGTCTACAGCTGCCCACTGGTGCCCATGTCAGCCTTCAACTCACAAATCTTGGACTTCAGAGATCCTGTAACCGCCTATAATACAATAAGTGCCCTATTCCTTAGGTCAGAGTTTGGGAAAGGATCCATTGGGCAAACCCAAAGGACTGTTCTTGTGTTGGCCATGAGCTAAGACTTATTTTACATTTGTAACTGATTGAAACACTCAAAATAATATTTGTCTCATAGAAACATTAAAAGAAGTTCAAGTTTTAGTATCAGTAAATAAGGCTTTATTGGAACACAGACAGATACATTCTTTTATGTATTGTCTATGCCTACCTTTGTGCTACACCAGCAGAGTTGAGTAGTTAGAATTGAGGTTATATGGTCTGAAAAGCCTAAACTATTTATTATCTGACCTTTCAGAAATATCACCAAACTCTGTCCTGGATAATGGCTCTACCCAGAGACACCCTTGAGACGTTGAGATTCACCCTACTTTATAGCCATTAGAGGAACCATTACTGATCCTGGCCATGTACCCTGATCCCGCTCAATTATGGGATAGCCACAAAGCCTACCTATCGCCATACAGCAAATGGGAAGATGATAATACTGTGGCCAGTCTTTCATGTATTTCCAGTATGCTTTTTAAAGAGAAGTCTTTTCAATTACTCTAGCAATCTAGCAATGGCTAGAGGTACATGACTGATAAAACTTGAAAACAACTGGTACAGACTTTATTCATCTTGTCACAGGCACATTTTTCCTTCCTTTCTTATTTTCCACTTCTTGCAATGAGCTATAATCTACTATTATTCACTGTCAAGCAATCAGGCTATCCCTGAGCAGTAGCATGGTGTTCAGCAGGGTCACAAGGATCGCCACAGGGGCTGCTCATCTGGCTTGCCACACTTCCACAGGCAGCAAGCCCAAAATGGGTTCAGACAATGTATTTCTTATACAGAAAAACCAAGATCGATACACTGTCAGAGCCCTGCCTCTTTCGTCCCGTAGGACAACAGGGCAACACTCAGCCAGGAGGTCTAGGTGACAAGTGGCACCCACTATGGGTGGTTCTGCTGCGGAAGAGCTCACTGAAAACTACAAGCAAGCAGTATGACACACTTACACAGGAGTCTGCAGCTGTACTCGAAGGGAGAGAGAAGCGGGAAGCCTATGTTCAGCTGAAATGGGGACCATGAATGAGAAACGACCTAATGACAGTTTCCGGTGAGGTCAGGTGGCAGAGGAGACACTGCTTGGTGGCAGCTACTCACAAGCTGCTTACCCACCCCTGTTTCTCATAGGGGCAGAGGGCCCAGGGGAACAAGCCCACGTGGCACCCTCTCCCAGCCTGTAGCTCCAGGGAGTCATGAACATGGTGCTTGGGCACACTGGCAGATGCTGAACTCTGTGGAGAGGAGAAATGTGATCAAAAGGAACCTGGAAGCGATAGCAGTTGTGTCATTGCCTTCTGGAAGTTCCTTGCCCCCATCGGCAGCAGATGCAAACATAGTAGCCATCACTGCTTCTAGGCCAGTGTCTGACACTCCCCGCCTGCCGCCACGCATCACAAAGTGAAATCTCTGCTTGTCTGCTTGTGTTTCCTCTTTTTTGAAGTACCTTGCAAGTCTCCTCTTTACGTATTAAACGCTTTCTTCAGCTTTTGAACATAAGGGATACAATAATAGCTGTTTTAATGTAATTGCCTTCAATTCCAATGTCTATGTCTTTATTGCTTTTACTCTTCATTATGGAGTGTATTTTCCTGTTTCTTTCCACACCTGATAATTTTTGTCTGGATGCCAGACATGCATGTTTTTACATTGCTAGAGTCTGAATATGTTTGAATTCCTAGAAACACTCTTACGTTCTGATCTGGGACACAGTTAAGGTACTTGAAAACAGTGTGCTCCTTTTGGGGTATTGTTTTAGGATGCTTTAGGTAAGGCCAGAACAGCATCTAGTCTAGAGGTAATTTTGTCCCACTACTGTAAAAGCAACACCCTTCAGAGTACTTGACCCAATGGCCTTGGAGTATGAGGTTTTCTGGTCTGGCTGTCGGGAAGGTCACCATTCCCCGCCCTGGGTGTTCTGCGTCCTGTCTGCTCCAATTCTTTTAGGTGGCTCTTTCCTGGCATCAGGTAATTTCCTTACAAGTATTTCCTAGGAGGCCACCTGCAGATCTCCAGAGCGCTCGCTCTCTCTCTCTCTCTCTCTCTCTCTCTCTCTCTCTCTCTCTCTCTCTCTCTTCAGGAACTCGTGTACCATGAACTCCAGTCCCTTTCTGCTCCTGAACTTTCAGATTCACCTCTGAAGGGTATATCCAAGGGACCCTGCCTGAGTCGTGGGCTAGAAACTCATAGCAGTAAGATGAGGGATTGTATGCTTCCCATCCCCCAGGGATCACTGTCCTTTATTGCCTGATGTCTGTTGAGCTAAAATCGTTGTTTCATATACTTGGCCCTCATTTTTAGTTGTTTTAGATGGAAGAGTAAATACAATCCCTGACAAAAGTCCCATCTTGTCCAGAAGCAAAAGCCCCCTCATTAGCTTTTAACTTCTCATTTCAAAATAATTATGGATTCATAGAATTGCAAAAATAGTACACAGTGGTTCTGTGTGCCTTTGCCTCAGTTACTACCAATGATGACATAATTTGTAATAATAGAACCATATCAAAACCAAAACACTGACTTTGGTTTAATCCACTGACCTTATTTGGATGGCACCAGTTTTACATACACTGTGTATGTATTTAGTTGTATGTGACTTTATTACATAAGTAGATTTGTGTAATCACCACAGTCAAGGCACAGACTTTCACACACAAAACATCTTCCACCACAAAAACTCTCGTCCCACCCACAGTCACATGCATTCTACGCCCTGCTCCTTAGACCCTGACAACCATGAATCTCCTCTAGATATCTATAATTTTGTCATTTTTAGAATTTTCTATAAGTGGAATCATACAATACGCCATCTTTTGAGACTGGCTCTTTTCACCCAGTGTAATTCCTTTGAGATCCACCCAAACGCTTGTGTGTATCAGTAGTTTGTTCTGGGAGCTTTTTTGTTCTCTGAGATTTTCTTTATAGGCTATTATGTGATCTGCAAAGACGACGGAACATTTTATGTCTTCATTTCCAGTCTGTATGTTTTATATTCAATTTTCTTGCCTTAATGCCCTCCCTTGCTTGATTTTGAATGATGCTATTAACTTCTTAAAAATTAAGTACCCCAAGCAGGAGAGCAAAGTTGTGGACTGAAGCCACCCGTGAACCTGTCTTAGAAAAGAAGGGGGGATATAGCCAAGACGAGCGAATAGAAGATAACCTGTCAGGTTCCCTCACAACCCTAGAACGCTGCGCCCACTCACGCTCGGAAGCCTCCCCGCGGAAGCCTCGGAATTCATGTAGGCATTCGTGAAGCCCGGAGGGGCCCAAGAGGGTCGTTTTAGGAGTGCAGACCAACACACAGTTGGCTGATCTGCCCAACTGCAGCCCAGAAGCGGCCCGGTCCTTCAAGAATCCATCTGGCCTTGAGCCGACAGCCAAAGTCATCTGCCGGGGGTCCAGAAGGATCTTTGCCCACTAGGCAGTGCCTTGGCGGAGAGGCCCGCCTGCTCACTGACAACAGTCTCGACAGTGAACCTGACAGTTGCTGTGTGGCTGGTTCTACCCTCTCAGCTGAGGTCTCAGCTCAGAACAAAAAAGGAATGGAATTGTGAGTAAACATTACTAGAAGGCACAGTTTTTATTACCCAGGATCAGTAGTGGCAGGTTTGGAGCCATAATCTAGGTGTTTCGATAGAACAGCTCTGGGCAGGCACCTCTGTGCCCATCCCATGTCTAAGGTGACCGAGTCAGCCAGGGCAGCCTGTGGCCTTGGACTGTACAGACATGTTGAATGTCGCTATCAGTAGAGAGCTGGAAATGCTGCATATCTACATGAATGTTTAGCATCATTTTTCATAAGGAAAAAAGGAGCAGAAAACTCTTTAGTCTCTGTTTCATCTTCTTCAAAATGAGTCTGAATTTAGGGGGAGAGGGCAGCCCTAATTTTTGCAGGACCTTACAAGAAAGGACATTTATTCTGGCACGGGAATATCAGGAAAGTCTCTTGGATATGTAATCTTAGGTTGTATATCTAAAAAATAAATAAGAAATTTCCAGAGGAATTATTGGGAAAAATAGTATTCAAATGAGCTGTTACAGTAAGCATCAATGAGACCTAGCAGGTCACTTATTGTTATTAACTAATAATAGACACTAAAAATATTAACTGTGCTTCTAATAGCTCATAGATGATTGAGAAAGGCAAATGTATAAACCGACAATTATTGTAATAGATGGAAAGCTAGACAATGGTTGGATAAGATGCCTTCAGGAAGCAGGAGCAGACGACACAGCTTCTTACAAGCATCAAATTTTATCACTGATTTGTGAAGGGCAGAGGAATTTCCTTGACTCCTGTTGATCATCTTAAATCAGGCTTACACGGATATTATTGATGGATTAGGGTGGCCTTGTCAGATATTATGTTGGAGTGAACAAGAAGAAAAGCCATCAAACTGGAATAATGAGCCAGACCAATGAGCCACATCTGATCTGGACCTGCAAATCTGAGAGTGGAGGCTTCAAGTGGAAATGTAGTGACCAGTGGACATCATTCCCATCTCGCTCACCTAAAGTTCACCCTGTTGGGGAACAGGGCTGAGTTTATAAAAGCTAGGATTTAGTTCACCTTGCCACAGAGCCACTTGCTGTAATGTGAAAGAAAAACTTTCTCATATTGTACAAACTGTGATAGGAATACCTGGCTTGGAAATACTAGGAAGGGGCACTATTTTACCCCAAGTCGTGTTTGGTAGATTTGAAGGTGGCAGGAATAACAATGGGAACAGAATCCCAGCATACATTGCGTGTGTGCCAGGTACTCCATTGCACACTAAATACAGGAAGGTACGTAGGACAATTTTGTTAGAATGAAGCTGTGTACAAGGGGGAGCCCAAAACCCGGAATTTATTTATTAAAAAACTGTGTATTGGCTGGGCTCGGTGGCTCAGCTTGTAATCCCAGCACTTTGGGAGGCCAAGGTGAGTGGATTGCCTGAGCCTGCAGGTTCAAGACCAGTCTGGGCACCTTGGCGAGACCTGGTCTCTACAATAAATCAAAAATTATCCAGGCGTGGTAGTGCACACCTGTCATTCTGGCTACTTGGAAGGCTGAGGTGGAAGGATCCTGGAGCTGGGAGGATCGACGCTGGGATGGCCATGAGTGTGCCACTGCACTCCAACCTGGGCAACAAAGTGAGACTCCAACTCAAAAGAAAAAAACCTGTGTACTTATTCTTCCATGTTTAAACTTCAGTCACCTTCAAAGTACTCTCCATTGGATGCAGTATACCTATCAAGATCCTTTTTCCGCTGTTCCAAATGGTTTTTGAGCTCATCAGTTTTGATGTCTTAGTGCTTCTGCTGTTTTTTTGTTTCATTTCTTCAACATCAGAAGAACATTTTCCTTTGTGGACTTTTTTCATCCAGGGGGGAAAACAGTCACTGAGGGCAAGACTGGTGAATAAGGAGGGTAGGGCATGGGGTCATGCCATTGGGGGTCAAAAACTGCTGAACACTCGGCGTGGTGTGGGCAGGTGCTCCTTCACCCATCATGAAATGGGCAAACACATTGAAAGAATCTCTAAAACAAACTTCAGGAAGCTGAACACAGCCTCTCGCCACAACGTTAACTGGGTTACATGGATGCTGGTGGGTTCCTAGAACACGTACCTAGCAGGGAAGCCTGTATTGCAAGGGGCCCGCCCAACAAGAGACTATTTCATGGTTTTTTGGGGGGTACCCCTCGTACAGTGACTACAAAGAAAGTCAGACAAGTACATTACTATATCAGAATTTGGCAAGAGCAGTCTAAAGGTAAGTGAAACATTATGGAAGGGTCATAATTTAATTTAATTTGACCAGAGAGTAAAGTTTACAAAGAAGAAACTGTTCGAGTTAAAGAATGAATGGCAGTTTTCCAAGTGAAGTGAGCGTGTGGGCCGTCTAGGCGGAGTGCAAGAGCAAAACCAGAGATGTGGAAACAAGCGTGGCTTGTACGGTGCAGAACGATGACGAGTGTTACGAGATGCAGTTCTTCTGCCCAGAGAACAAGCAAGAGATATCCCTGGAGAATCAGCTCTTGGAGTGCCCAGGACATGCAGAAGCACTTGTGCTTTTTCTGACAGGTCAGGACAAGTCTCTGAAAAGTAATGTGATGGTTATTTTGAATTAGGTTTGAATTTTAGGTCTTTCACTCGGGCAGCTCAGTGGGCAGTGTACTGCAAAGGAATACTGAAGGTGAGAGAATGGTTACATGGCCATTCAGTGGTATAAACCGGGGTGGCAGGGACTTGAACTACAGCTAGTGGTAGCAGAGGGACAGAGCATAGGGATAAATTAAGGAAACACACATAAGACTTTTCAGAGAATACTGGGGCCAAGGAAGAGGATAATAGGAAGGATGACTGGGTAGTTTTACTTTGGATAAACAAGTGGTGAGTGGTCATCAACTTTGAAGGAAATGCAGATGCAAGAGTCAGTTTGGGATAGAAGAGAATTCATTTAGATTTGGAAATGTTGAGAAATAGTGTCTAAAGAGCCATCCAAACTGTTTGGTCTAATTGGCACAGGGATGTACAAGTTCAAAACTCAGAAAAGAAACTGGAATAGAATTATAGATGTGGGCGTCTTGGTTACAGGTAACAGGGCTCAAGGGGTTGAGGAATATTATGTTGAGGGCATGATTTCTCTTGAGTCTATTTATTCTCTCAATTTGTATTCTGTTCTCTGACTTTTGAGGGGATGGGGAAGTAGATAGCTCCTAGTTTTAGAAGAGGTTGATGATTTGGATTTTTAAAAACTGAAGTCATACTGTTTCTTTTCATGCTTTCCCCAAATGTCTTTTTCATAAGAAGTACCTTTGTAACTAATAACGTTAGAAATTCTTGTATACCAGGTTAGAAACGTAGTAAAGA
>NW_007156803.1:0-4799 GCF_000164805.1 Carlito syrichta | reverse complement strand
CTCTCTCTCTCTCTTCAGGAACTCGTGTACCATGAACTCCAGTCCCTTTCTGCTCCTGAACTTTCAGATTCACCTCTGAAGGGTATATCCAAGGGACCCTGCCTGAGTCGTGGGCTAGAAACTCATAGCAGTAAGATGAGGGATTGTATGCTTCCCATCCCCCAGGGATCACTGTCCTTTATTGCCTGATGTCTGTTGAGCTAAAATCGTTGTTTCATATACTTGGCCCTCATTTTTAGTTGTTTTAGATGGAAGAGTAAATACAATCCCTGACAAAAGTCCCATCTTGTCCAGAAGCAAAAGCCCCCTCATTAGCTTTTAACTTCTCATTTCAAAATAATTATGGATTCATAGAATTGCAAAAATAGTACACAGTGGTTCTGTGTGCCTTTGCCTCAGTTACTACCAATGATGACATAATTTGTAATAATAGAACCATATCAAAACCAAAACACTGACTTTGGTTTAATCCACTGACCTTATTTGGATGGCACCAGTTTTACATACACTGTGTATGTATTTAGTTGTATGTGACTTTATTACATAAGTAGATTTGTGTAATCACCACAGTCAAGGCACAGACTTTCACACACAAACATCTTCCACCACAAAGACCTCTCGTCCCACCCACAGTCACATGCATTCTACGCCCTGCTCCTTAGACCCTGACAACCATGAATCTCCTCTAGATATCTATAATTTTGTCATTTTTAGAATTTTCTATAAGTGGAATCATACAATACGCCATCTTTTGAGACTGGCTCTTTTCACCCAGTGTAATTCCTTTGAGATCCACCCAAACGCTTGTGTGTATCAGTAGTTTGTTCTGGGAGCTTTTTTGTTCTCTGAGATTTTCTTTATAGGCTATTATGTGATCTGCAAAGACGACGGAACATTTTATGTCTTCATTTCCAGTCTGTATGTTTTATATTCAATTTTCTTGCCTTAATGCCCTCCCTTGCTTGATTTTGAATGATGCTATTAACTTCTTAAAAATTAAGTACCCCAAGCAGGAGAGCAAAGTTGTGGACTGAAGCCACCCGTGAACCTGTCTTAGAAAAGAAGGGGGGATATAGCCAAGACGAGCGAATAGAAGATAACCTGTCAGGTTCCCTCACAACCCTAGAACGCTGCGCCCACTCACGCTCGGAAGCCTCCCCGCGGAAGCCTCGGAATTCATGTAGGCATTCGTGAAGCCCGGAGGGGCCCAAGAGGGTCGTTTTAGGAGTGCAGACCAACACACAGTTGGCTGATCTGCCCAACTGCAGCCCAGAAGCGGCCCGGTCCTTCAAGAATCCATCTGGCCTTGAGCCGACAGCCAAAGTCATCTGCCGGGGGTCCAGAAGGATCTTTGCCCACTAGGCAGTGCCTTGGCGGAGAGGCCCGCCTGCTCACTGACAACAGTCTCGACAGTGAACCTGACAGTTGCTGTGTGGCTGGTTCTACCCTCTCAGCTGAGGTCTCAGCTCAGAACAAAAAAGGAATGGAATTGTGAGTAAACATTACTAGAAGGCACAGTTTTTATTACCCAGGATCAGTAGTGGCAGGTTTGGAGCCATAATCTAGGTGTTTCGATAGAACAGCTCTGGGCAGGCACCTCTGTGCCCATCCCATGTCTAAGGTGACCGAGTCAGCCAGGGCAGCCTGTGGCCTTGGACTGTACAGACATGTTGAATGTCGCTATCAGTAGAGAGCTGGAAATGCTGCATATCTACATGAATGTTTAGCATCATTTTTCATAAGGAAAAAAGGAGCAGAAAACTCTTTAGTCTCTGTTTCATCTTCTTCAAAATGAGTCTGAATTTAGGGGGAGAGGGCAGCCCTAATTTTTGCAGGACCTTACAAGAAGGACATTTATTCTGGCACGGGAATATCAGGAAAGTCTTCTTGGATATTGTAATCCTTAGGTTGTATATCTTAAAAAATAAATAAGAAATTTCCAGAGGAATTATTGGGAAAAATAGTATTCAAATGAGCTGTTACAGTAAGCATCAATGAGACCTAGCAGGTCACTTATTGTTATTAACTAATAATAGACACTAAAAATATTAACTGTGCTTCTAATAGCTCATAGATGATTGAGAAAGGCAAATGTATAAACCGACAATTATTGTAATAGATGGAAAGCTAGACAACAGTTGGATAAGATGCCTTCAGGAAGCAGGAGCAGATGACACAGCTTCTTACAAGCATCAAATTTTATCACTGATTTGTGAAGGGCAGAGGAATTTCCTTGACTCCTGTTGATCATCTTAAATCAGGCTTACACGGATATTATTGATGGATTAGGGTGGCCTTGTCAGATATTATGTTGGAGTGAACAAGAAGAAAAGCCATCAAACTGGAATAATGAGCCAGACCAATGAGCCACATCTGATCTGGACTGCAAATCTGAGAGTGGAGGCTTCAAGTGGAAATGTAGTGACCAGTGGACATCATTCCCATCTCGCTCACCTAAAGTTCACCCTGTTGGGGAACAGGGCTGAGTTTATAAAAGCTAGGATTTAGTTCACCTTGCCACAGAGCCACTTGCTGTAATGTGAAAGAAAAACTTTCTCATATTGTACAAACTGTGATAGGAATACCTGGCTTGGAAATACTAGGAAGGGGCACTATTTTACCCCAAGTCGTGTTTGGTAGATTTGAAGGTGGCAGGAATAACAATGGGAACAGAATCCCAGCATACATTGCGTGTGTGCCAGGTACTCCATTGCACACTAAATACAGGAAGGTACGTAGGACAATTTTGTTAGAATGAAGCTGTGTACAAGGGGGAGCCCAAAACCCGGAATTTATTTATTAAAAAACTGTGTATTGGCTGGGCTCGGTGGCTCAGCTTGTAATCCCAGCACTTTGGGAGGCCAAGGTGAGTGGATTGCCTGAGCCTGCAGGTTCAAGACCAGTCTGGGCACCTTGGCGAGACCTGGTCTCTACAATAAATCAAAAATTATCCAGGCGTGGTAGTGCACACCTGTCATTCTGGCTACTTGGAAGGCTGAGGTGGAAGGATCCTGGAGCTGGGAGGATCGACGCTGGGATGGCCATGAGTGTGCCACTGCACTCCAACCTGGGCAACAAAGTGAGACTCCAACTCAAAAGAAAAAAACCTGTGTACTTATTCTTCCATGTTTAAACTTCAGTCACCTTCAAAGTACTCTCCATTGGATGCAGTATACCTATCAAGATCCTTTTTCCGCTGTTCCAAATGGTTTTTGAGCTCATCAGTTTTGATGTCTTAGTGCTTCTGCTGTTTTTTTGTTTCATTTCTTCAACATCAGAAGAACATTTTCCTTTGTGGACTTTTTTCATCCAGGGGGGAAAACAGTCACTGAGGGCAAGACTGGTGAATAAGGAGGGTAGGGCATGGGGTCATGCCATTGGGGGTCAAAAACTGCTGAACACTCGGCGTGGTGTGGGCAGGTGCTCCTTCACCCATCATGAAATGGGAAACACATTGAAAGAATCTCTAAAACAAACTTCAGGAAGCTGAACACAGCCTCTCGCCACAACGTTAACTGGGTTACATGGATGCTGGTGGGTTCCTAGAACACGTACCTAGCAGGGAAGCCTGTATTGCAAGGGGCCCGCCCAACAAGAGACTATTTCATGGTTTTTTGGGGGGTACCCCTCGTACAGTGACTACAAAGAAAGTCAGACAAGTACATTACTATATCAGAATTTGGCAAGAGCAGTCTAAAGGTAAGTGAAACATTATGGAAGGGTCATAATTTAATTTAATTTGACCAGAGAGTAAAGTTTACAAAGAAGAAACTGTTCGAGTTAAAGAATGAATGGCAGTTTTCCAAGTGAAGTGAGCGTGTGGGCCGTCTAGGCGGAGTGCAAGAGCAAAACCAGAGATGTGGAAACAAGCGTGGCTTGTACGGTGCAGAACGATGACGAGTGTTACGAGATGCAGTTCTTCTGCCCAGAGAACAAGCAAGAGATATCCCTGGAGAATCAGCTCTTGGAGTGCCCAGGACATGCAGAAGCACTTGTGCTTTTTCTGACAGGTCAGGACAAGTCTCTGAAAAGTAATGTGATGGTTATTTTGAATTAGGTTTGAATTTTAGGTCTTTCACTCGGGCAGCTCAGTGGGCAGTGTACTGCAAAGGAATACTGAAGGTGAGAGAATGGTTACATGGCCATTCAGTGGTATAAACCGGGGTGGCAGGGACTTGAACTACAGCTAGTGGTAGCAGAGGGACAGAGCATAGGGATAAATTAAGGAAACACACATAAGACTTTTCAGAGAATACTGGGGCCAAGGAAGAGGATAATAGGAAGGATGACTGGGTAGTTTTACTTTGGATAAACAAGTGGTGAGTGGTCATCAACTTTGAAGGAAATGCAGATGCAAGAGTCAGTTTGGGATAGAAGAGAATTCATTTAGATTTGGAAATGTTGAGAAATAGTGTCTAAAGAGCCATCCAAACTGTTTGGTCTAATTGGCACAGGGATGTACAAGTTCAAAACTCAGAAAAGAAACTGGAATAGAATTATAGATGTGGGCGTCTTGGTTACAGGTAACAGGGCTCAAGGGGTTGAGGAATATTATGTTGAGGGCATGATTTCTCTTGAGTCTATTTATTCTCTCAATTTGTATTCTGTTCTCTGACTTTTGAGGGGATGGGGAAGTAGATAGCTCCTAGTTTTAGAAGAGGTTGATGATTTGGATTTTTAAAAACTGAAGTCATACTGTTTCTTTTCATGCTTTCCCCAAATGTCTTTTTCATAAGAAGTACCTTTGTAACTAATAACGTTAGAAATTCTTGTATACCAGGTTAGAAACGTAGTAAAGA
>NW_007156802.1:0-301 GCF_000164805.1 Carlito syrichta | reverse complement strand
TTAACCAGCTAACCAGCTGGTTAGCCAGCTGACTAAAGTAGCTAGCTACCTAGCTAGCCAGCTGGGAATCCAGCTGAATTAATTACCTGACTTAAAAAAAATCCAGCTGGCTAGCCATCTGACTTCACTAGCTTGCTACCTAGCTAGCCAGTTGGCTACCCAGCTGACTTAACTAGTTGACTTAACCAGCTAGCCAGCTGGGTAGCCAGCTGGCTCAACTAGCTGATATAACTAGTTAGCCAGTTGGCTAGACAGCTGACTGAACTACCTCTCTACCAATCTAGGTAGCTGGCTAGCCAGC
>NW_007156801.1:0-3923 GCF_000164805.1 Carlito syrichta | reverse complement strand
GCAGAAGCCGTTTATTGGGACCAGCCGTGAGTCTTTTATCCCAAAAATTAACATATTAAATCACAAGACTTTCACGTTGGCACAAAGCCAGGTAGGTGAGGGGTGTCCCCACTCAACAGGCGTTTCCTTAGGAATGAGGAAGGAAGACCCCAATCAAATCACAAGAGTTTTACATGAACACAAAGCCAGGAGGATGGAGGGCCTCCTCACCCACCAGGTGTTTTCCTTAGCATGAGAAAGGACAATCTTAATCAAACCACAAGAGTTTTACTTGAACACAAATCCAGGTGGGTCGGGGACATCTCCGCCCACCAGGCGTTTTCCCCAGCATGAAGAAGGACAATCCCAAAATTATCTCACTGTTCCTTGTGCTTGGTTTACATTCCTCAAAATCAATACAACAGTTTTAATATCATAAAATTCTAATAATCAATAACTTCTAAAACTTATGCATTCCCAACACCTAATGACTGACAAATTCTAATACCTTTCTATTCTGTGCTAACTTTACCTGTACTATAAAAATCTCTTAATTATAGGTCAGACCAGTTCCTAAAGAATGTGGCCCAGTCCAAAATAGACACTGGGCCCTTAGGAATGTTGCCCAGCCCAAAGTTCATGCTGGGCCATTTCTGGTAATCCTAGATAACCATCTAAAGCTGGAAACAGCTCTCTAAATGTATACACTAATTCTACAAATATATTTTTAAATCTTATAAAGAAGTTTGTATCATGTATAAGGTTCCCAAATGTGATCTGAGTTTGAACTGTGTTAAGTTCAAAGCCAAAACCGCAGTCTGTGAGAAACAGGAACATTGGATCCCTAGAGTCAGCCATGCCTGTCATATTCTCAGAACTTCATGCTTAGATCGTCAAAATCCCTACCAGTGGGTAATGCTAAACAACAAGGAAAGGAGGAGGGAATGGGCCTTCAGCTCCTGAACCAGCCTGGTGGTCTCAGGGTCCACAGCCTGCCTGGATCCCTAACGCTCAGGCAGGCCTCCACAGCTGGCTCCCAACATCTCCCCCTTTTCTATTTTTTAGCATGAACCCATGGAACTCGGTGTTAAGCTGAGAAATTCTTTTCTTCAGCACCTTGAAAATTATTGGAATTAGACATAGCAACACAAGAATCACTGCTCCACAAATTCCCACATTAATGAGTATAGACATCAATGACTTTTGGTTGATAAATGATGAGAAATTATTAGATATAGGAGTGGCCAATTCTGAGGACTGGAACTGTCTCTCAGCGATATTAATATCCTGTATTTCTTGGTGTAATTTAGTAAGGTTTATACTCAAGTCCGAATGATTCCAAATTCCAAGGATATGATTTTTTATTTTGTCCCAAGTGTGGAAAGATTTATTTACCTCCAAAGGAGTGAGGCAAATCCATTTAAACTCAGAGTGACACCAGAGAGCCAATTTTATCGTTCAAGTCACAAGCTTTTGTTCTACTGCTAAAACTGCCTCCTTCAAGCACTAACTTTACTTTCTAACTTTCACTCTATAATCTCCTGAGTAGCTAATGCAATAAAAACATTCCTAGATAACTGATCAGCAAGGGTTGCTGTGTGGATTTCCTTAGGTAGAGTTGCAGCTGAACTCTTACTGAAGTAGCAATAGCTATCAAAGCTGTAATTCCTAAAATTAAGGTGGCTAAAACCCGTTTCTGTCTGGTTAATAAAGCATTAACCTCATACAATGTTTGCAAACCATATTCATCATACCAACAAGATGACAAATCCCTCATAAAAAGACATTAGTTAAACAATTAGTTAAAATGCATTCAGTACAAGATATCTTATAAACATTGTCACAGTAAATAATTTTAACAGTTTGATATTCATTCCAAACTAAAAACACATAAGAGGACTGTAAGTATACCCTAATGTGATACTGCTGAGTTTGTCCAACAGGCCTAGACAGGCTGACTGGTTGAAGGGCTGTGAGGGCTCTCCATAAATGAGGCTGAATGGTTTGTCTGATTCCAATTCTAAATGAAAATATTGGGGGTACCCATCCATTGGACTGCCTTCTAGCTGCAGCAAGCATAGAGCCATTAAAATCCCAGTCACTAATATATAGTCTTTCACCGGGTACAGGATAGTCCACCTTACAGTTATAAGCACAGTCTCTCCATTTCGGAAAGCCAGCATCTCGCCAGATGAGTGACCAGTTCTTTTCCGTATTATTGAAGGGGCAAGCAGATACACTGAGAGGCAGTGAAGCTCTAGTCACACGGCTAGGGGTGGTTCCTCCAGGCATTAACATCTCCAGTCACCAACCTCCTTGATATTGTCCTGATAAGGGCTTTCTATACTCAGAGACTTAAAGGTAGACATTAAGCAAGAAGCCTGGTACCTGAGCACTAAATAAAGCAGGCCCTCCCATTTTTCTGTAAGGAGATCCTTCCATATTACCATAGGTTTAAATCTTTCATCCAGGTTCCAATGTCTAGCAATAGCTGAATTGCCTGATGAATTCAAATTTAAATGGTTTACAACAAACAAGGATTTAAAATATGGTGGGGAGAACTATATTTTTTAAAGTTTGGTGAGTTCTTTCAACTATGGCTTGACCTTGTGGATTGTAGGGAATTTCTGTGAAATGAGAAATATTAAATTGGGAGCAAAATTGCTGGAAAGATTTAGATGTATATGCCGGACTATTGTCAGGGAGGCCGGACATGCCTACAGTCAGAAACCCGAATAGGTGAAGTAAACTTTGGGCATAAGGGCATGGGAAGCAGTGGCTGTTAGTAAGGGGAATGGACCAAGGAAGGGAAGAATGCTCCATGCTAGCACAGATATGCAACTGAATGGTCTGTAAAAGAGTGGGGCAGGAGGGAGAGACAGTATGAAGACTAGCAGTTTCCAAAAGACGCAGTATATCTGCAATGTAATGTCAGTGATGAGATATAAACTTGAAAGAAATTTATCATAGAACAACAAGGAATTTTTTAACATTCTTTTGTCCCAGCCACCCCGTAGAGAAGAGACCTATTAAGCCATGTGGAAACTTGAAATGGTTTTTCAAGTACATATGGGGGTGGGGGGGGTGAGGGAGGATAAAGCAGGTGAAAACCTTTCTTACTTTGTTTACCCAGAATTTGCCTTGAACGCTTGCAATTTATTGTTTATTATTATTATTATTATTATTATTATTAATTTAAGGAGAATATTAAAACAGACAAGTAACTAATAAAGCTAACTCTTGGGTTAAATGCCAATAAAAATTGTGCCGTGGGATGCAGTTTTGAAGGCACTGCTATCATTGGAAAACATGATCCTCCTGAATTAAGAGTTTCAAATGTCGACATTCACCCTGGAGGATCTCATTGAAATGCAGATTTAGATTTAGTGGGTCTGATTCAGTGGACCCAGGCCATGTACAAAGGATCAGAAAGGAGACTATTTCTGACTTTTTAATATCTCTAACAATTTCCCAGGTGGTGTCCAAATATGTGGTTGCTGATCTGCAAACCACATATTTAATAACAAGGTTCTAGTAGATAATGTGATAAGGTAATTCATTATTAATGAGATGTTTTAAGATAAACTGCCAACTGTATTTTCCCTATGACAATGGCTATGAAGATTTTACCTATTAAACCTTTTTACTTAGGAGAATGATTGCTTCAATAAACAACCTTGAAACATCCAACCCTTTAGTTAGTCTGAATTTAATCACTATGTAAAATGTGGCTTATGTAATAATTAAAAAATGATAAAGTCCTTGGCAGATGAGGTAAATTATGTTTAAGCTACATTTTTTTCTTTAAAAGTTCCCTTCTCTATGACTCAAATCACTTGTGGCTTCCAAGATATATGTTATTGAAGGCATAGTCTGTGAGTAATGTAGGGTGTGGCATCTAGCAGTCCCCTCCCAACATTCCCCTGCAGAAGCAAAGCTGCATG
>NW_007156800.1:0-5252 GCF_000164805.1 Carlito syrichta | reverse complement strand
GGAACATCTGTGAGCCATCCTCTCCCACTGAGAAGGACTGGGCCAGGACTAATGAGCAGTGGGTGGGGATGGGGGCGAGGAGGACAGATTCAGCAGGATGCCTCCCATGCCTTTTTCTCTCCAAAATCTCAAATATCCGTTCCAGAGCTTTGGCCTCCTGCCTCACTGCCAAGACACCCCGCCTCTGGCCTCACAGCATGGGCTAAGCCTACACTGTCCATACTCTCTCTGCATGGCCCAGGCGGGTGTCAGCTGTCTTACAGGAACCCCAGACTGAGGGAAAAGGGGAGCCAAAGGCTGTGGGAGGTTAGAGGTGAAGGTGAATGTGGGCAGGGCAGGGAGGAGGTTCTTGCAGGCCAGGGAGGGGCTGGGACCAATTGCAATAATTGGACATTGGCAATGGAGGAGCCAGGCAAAGGTGGGATGACAGTGGGGGCAACTCACACTGCAGACTGACAGTGAGATAAATTGAAACCTGCCCTCCATCTCTGCTACCGGGGTTGAAACTACTGGCCGGAAGGTGTTGTGGGCTAATTGTGTCCCCACCAAGTCATATGTTGAAATTCTAACCCCCAGTGCTTCAGAATGTGATTATTCAGACATAGGACTTTTAAAGAGGCAATTCTGTTAAAATGAGTTCATGAGGGGAGGGCGCTCTATTCCAAGATGACTAGTGTCCTTATGAGAAGAGGAAATTAGGACACAAAGAATGAAAACCATATGAAGACACAGGGAGAGAACATTTGTGTACAAGCCAAGGAGTGAGGTCTCGGAATAAATTACCCTGAAGATACCTTGATCTTGAACTTGTAGCTTCCAGAATTGTGAGGAAATGAACTTCTATTGTTGCAGCCACCCAGTCTGTGGTATCTGTTATGGAAGACTGAAGCTGACCAATATAGGAGTCAAGCTATTTGAATATGACATCACCCCTTGTCTTAGGTGTGGGCACTTTGAGTTCACCTGGAGACCTCACCGTCCAGGTACTTTGACAGGAAAGAGACGAACACACCTTCAGGGTCATAGTCCTGGTTTATTATTCTCCATGGATTAGGATCAAGACAGAGGCAACTGGAGAAGTCGATATTTCTCATATGAACTAGGCAGGATGGTCTTTGAAGGAAATCAGTCTTCTTGGTGAGTTGCATTTGCTTTTAAGAATGTAGAAGAAAACCAGGTACAACATTGCCAGCACAGAGAGACTGCCCAGAGGTGGAGCACCCACTGTCTTCCTCATGGACACACAAGGAATACAGATGCCTTTTTCCTACCTAGAGTCCATAGGAAGTCAGCAGAGAGGAGAAATTCACAAACATGTAACAGATGTCTCAGGCAGCACAATTTACAAATATCTAGGATGTAGCAGGGTGCTGAAACCTCTTAATCTTGAGGGGAAAGGTTGTGTATTCATGGAATAATTATAGAAATAGCTAATCCTTTTCTTTTTCTTTTTTTTTTTGAGTTGGAGTCTCACTCTGTCGCCCAGACTGGAGTGCAGTGGCCGCTCCCGGCCACTGCAGCCTCAACTTGCTGGGCTCTGGCGATCCTTCTGCTTCAGCCTCCCGAGTAACTGGAATTACAGGCACGCGCTACCACGCCTGGCTGATTTTTTTTATTTATTGTAGAGACGAGGTCTCGCTGCACAGGCGGGTCTCAAACCCACGGGCTCAGGCAATCCACTCACCTCAGCCTCCCAAAGGCGCGGGATTACAGGCTGAGCTACCGAGCCCGGCTTCCTTTTCTATTCCAGACACTGGGGACAGACAATATGTTCTAAGCCTGCCATATGTGTCATCTTAATCCTCACAAAAAACCCTATGAAGTAGGTACCATTAGCACCTCCATTTCACATATGAAAAAACTGAGGGAGCACCCACATGGTCTACCCTCCACAGGCTTGCTCCCTAATGTGGAGTGACTTTACACACTTATTTAAACCCCTCAGTAAAGAATGACTTAACTCCATTTGGGGCTTCAGGGAGAATTGAGTCTGAGGAAGATAAGCCCTTCAAGACTAATGGTTATTGGTTAAAAGTCAGTTAAAATGGACAGTCATAAACAATGGCACACAGACACTTCTTACATTTTGAGACAACTTTTAAAAATGTCTGTTTATCAAGCCTTCTTGATGAGTAGCAAGACCTTTTCTTTGATCAGCAGTCTGTTGATTAGAGCTTCATTTTGTCTACTTTTTGCCTAAAACCACATAGATGATGCCTCGTCTTTGATGTCCTGTGTTGGTTTCTTTAAAGAGGAGAGAGAGTGTAAAACTCCATGCTGGGTGTCACAGGGACTGGGTCTCCATCATCTGGCTATCTCTGTGCACAGTAGAGTGTAGGACAGCCCTTCTATGCCCACCTGAAGTTAGTTACAGCCACTTGACTTAATCATGGCCAGTGGTCTGTAATAGAAGTGACATGTACCTCTCCATATTTTTTTTTCCCCTTCAGTCTCAGGTACTGACTGAAGTAGAGATATTTTTGAACCATACACTAGGGCCTGATACAGAGCCCCACCTAACTCATGATGGGCATGTCATGAGTAAGAAAAAACCCGTGTGAGACTTAAACCATGAGATTTGGGGACTATTTGTTACTGCAGCCTAACATATCTTATCTTAACTGACACACTCAGGAAGTACTATGAGTACCATCTTATTCCAGGCTTTTAGACGTATTTAGATATATTTATTTAGTATTTCAGTATGGTCTCACTCAGACCTCATTCTACAAAAACTTTTGGAGGGTATTGCTTTTACTGTGGGATACCCAGGAACCCAGATCTTATTCATGATGTTGCTTTTATAGTGAAAATGTGGGACTCCAAGGAGATACACAGAAGCTCCTATGAGCACAGTCATCTGAGCACCCAGAGGGCAGGAACAATGCTTTTCCCTTCTCTTATGTCTTTCCACTGTTGAAAGAAATAATTTACCATGGCTCATGAACATCCCCCAAACATTCCTGCTGGGTATGCTGAGAATGCAAGGCCACAGCCACTCTTCACCTGGGCTATTTCTCAGGGTTGTGTTTGCTGTGAACGGCCTTGGGAGATACAGTAACATCTCCCACCAAGCAAAGAAGTGGCTTCTTACCCTTACTGAAAAAGCTGAAAATCTCCCAAGCTCAGTGTTGCTCTCCTATAATACAAACCACTAAGAGGCCTACACATCATGGGCCCTTTGCCTTGACTTTGCAAGACTTGGGTATCATGGGTGTAACCAAGAAATCCTATGACACTCTAGTTACTGCTTTTGCTGCAAGTAATAAAATCTTTTGTCTCTGACCCAGAAGTCTTGTATCTTTGCTTAACATCCATGAAACAATTATAGGCTGGCTTGTTAGCATGTAAATAGGGCAAAAATCTCAGATCTCACCCTGTTCCTAACACCCCCAGCTCCAATTCAGCTCAGGACTGGGCATGTCGTGGACTGACAGTAAGTCTATCTTGTGTTTTTACTAATGGATTGTGGGACCAGGGAGTCCCAGGACAGTCTCACTCCACACCTAATTCTCTAGGGGAGTTTTTGCTTTCTGGGCCTTAGTTTTACCCTCTCCAATGGGGATAACAACCCAAGAACCTCAGTATATACTCAGGGCTGTTAGGTTTGAAAGTTTGAGGAGATGACTAGAGTTCTCTGGTAATCACCACTGAATACTGTCTTCTCTTGAGATAATGCACCAGCAAACTCAGACTCCTCCCAGAGACAGTTAAGAGAAAGAAAGAGCTAGTTGTCAGGGAGAAAGATGAACATGACCAGAAGAGGCCAGTTGACTGCAGATTCTTCTTTCCTTATGGAGGTCTATGCAAACAGAATAGGAGCATGCATGTTTTCGGAAGGCAGGGCTGGTCTGGATGCTTTCCGGAGCTCTGTTTGACATGGAAGACATGGCACCCACCTCTGGGAAGCTGGCGGGAAGGGCTTGCCCTAGCTTCTAGCTAAAGATTTGGGTTTGCTATGTCAGAGCAGCAGCCATGGCCTAATGGTGGTAGATGGCAGCCACAAACCACATGAAGTGCATGTGCCATCGTTCCCTAGGCAGCACTGAAGTTTGTCCCCAAACAAGTACTAGAAAGCAAGGGTGCATTCATGCATCTCACATTTAATAAATCTATAAAAAAAGTCACTTTGTGCAAAATTTAAGAAAAAAATGGAGACAATGATTTGTTTGCATCTTTTACCATGGTGGCTTCTTTGCTGTGCCTTCAGTCACTGTCATGCGGGAGCCTGTGTGCCTCTGCATTCCTCTGTACCCTCCAGGGAAGGAGGCTGGTGTAGGGAAGGCTGATTTGCTTATGTTTACAACTTGCATGGGAAGGTGTTGGGGGAGAGGGAAGTGGTCTCAGCAAGCCTGGCAAAGTGGGAGGAGCTGGGAACCAGGAAAGGAGAGAATGAACATGGGACACCGGTGAGGTCTACTTCTCAGTTGGGGATAGGGCAGCTGACTGGCTGTGGGACTCCAGGACAGCAACCATCAAGACCCCCATGTTCACTTAGCCATTATACCTGGCCAGTCTTTCTCTTCCGCAAAAGATTCTGGGAAAGGTTACCCCTCCCTGTTTTGGATCCTCAGGGATGGGGATCGGACCAGTCTCAGAAACCCAGCCAGGTCTCACCATCCCAGACCCTCCCTGCCCCCTGCCAAGGAAGGGCCTGTCATGGGGAGAAGTATGACCCTCCTATGTCTGAGTCCTTATTTCACTTGCAGCTGGGCACTAATCCAATTGTTGGATCTAACCTAATTCTCCATTGTTGCTAGAGTCCTTTGCCTGCCGATATTAAAACTCTTTTCATTTAATTGTGCAGAAGATAGATCCTCCCTAGCCGTCAGGTGGTAAATATAGAATAGTTGATGTGTAGCTCTAATTTCTTCCCTGGCAGGCCTCCTGCAGCTCTGAGTAATTGGAGACTGGGATGCTCTGGAAGGAAGGAGACAGGAAGTGTGGAACACGTGGCAGGGCAGGGGCTGGGACCTTGCCATTGTCAGGAGGATACAGATCAAAGGGACTCGGTCAGTATGTTCATTTCTATATAGGGCCAGTCATTTCTCTCCTGAATCTCTCATATTACCTGGTGACTGGGGACCTGAGATGTTGCATGAGAATCGAGTGTTCCTGCACCAAGGGTGACCAAGGGTCATCATCTGCTGTTAGTCAACAAAGTGTCATGGGATCTGCAAGTCACCAAGGAGCCCCACAGAATCACAGCTTTTTGATACAGAAAGAACTTTTGTGATGACTAACTGCAACCC
>NW_007156799.1:0-727 GCF_000164805.1 Carlito syrichta | reverse complement strand
TTGATGGTCCCCTAGCTAGACTGACCAAGAAAAAAGAAGAAAAAACCCAAATAAGCACAATCAGAAACATGAAAGATGAAGTCACATCTGACCCTGAAGAAATACAAAAGATCATCAGAGATTACTATGTACACTTGTATGGAAACAAACATGAAAACCTCAAGGAAATGGAGGACTTTCTGTCATCACAAAACCTGCCTAGGTTGAAACAAGAAGAAATTAAGACCCTAAATAGTCCAATAACAGTCAAGGAAATTGACTATGTAATAAGAAAACTACCTACAAAAAATAGCCCTGGACCAGATGGCTTTCCAGCAGAATTCTACAAGACATTTAAGGAGGAACTGATTCCAATTCTATTGAAGCTATTTCAGGCAATTGAGAAAGATGGAACCCTCCCCAAATCCTTTTATGAAGCTAACATCACATTGATAACCAAGCCAGGTAAAGATCCAACAAAAAGAGAACTACAGGCCAATATCTTTGATGAATATAGACGCTAAATTTCTCAACAAGATCCTAGCAAACCGGATTCAACAACATATCTCAAAAATCATCCATTATGACCAAGTAGGCTTCATCCCTGGGATGCAAGGCTGATTCAACATTCGTAAAACAATAAATGTAAATTAAATACATCAACAGATGTCAAAACAAAAACCCCACGATTATATCATTCGATGCAGAAAAAGCTTTTGATAAAATCCAACACCACTTCTTGATAAAA
>NW_007156798.1:0-896 GCF_000164805.1 Carlito syrichta | reverse complement strand
GGAATACCATGTGTCGGTCGCCATGCAAGGCCTTCAGCTTCATTTTTGATGATGGATTGAGGGCGGGCACCTCAGTGAGACCTCACCTATACCCTCTTTCCCAAATGAGCAGGAGGTGGTGGTGCATGCCTGTCGTTCTGGCTCCTCAGAAGGCCGGGTAAGGGCTAGCCTGGACCCAGCAGCCTGAGGCTGTTGTGGCTGGGAGTAAGCCACCACCCTCCATCCTGGTCAAAGAAGTGAGACTCCTACTAAGAGAAAAAAAGGAAAAAAGGACAAAAAAAGAAAGTATCCATTTGTGTATGGAATTGGGATCATCATGCAGAGAGATCATTTGGGGAGGAGGACCCAGCCTTGGGTCTAGAGTTCCCGAAAGATGGTGAATCAGCAGACAATCGGGCTGTGCCTTGGGGGGCAAAGGAGGGGTACTGCTGGAGCCTGGGAGTTTGAGACCAGCCTGGGTCATGTAGTGAGACCTCGTTGCTCCCTGGACTGCAAACACTGGAGTCATTGTTGGTGGTGCCCGCAGTCCCAGCTACACGGGATGCGGTGACCTCTCCTGGGGTGTTCCTTTACCTCACCCCTGCTGAAAGAAGGTGTGAGTCCAGGTCGGATACTGTGGCTCACAGTGGTCAGCCCTATGCCCTGAGGCAGGAGGCTGCCTGATCCCTGAGGTTCGAGAGCAGTCCAGGCGACATTGCCAGACCTTGTCTCAGTGTGAGGTCCCCATAATCGAGTCAGGCATGGTGGACCCCAGAGTCCCAGCTGCTCAGGGGTCGAGGTGTTAGGACCACCTGTGCTCCAAAGCTCGAGGACCCAGGAGCAATGATCGTGCCACAGTGCCCCAGCCCAGCCAATGGAGACTCCAGCAACAAAGCGCATCACGATGGCTGTCCACA
>NW_007156797.1:0-339 GCF_000164805.1 Carlito syrichta | reverse complement strand
TATCTTGTTAGCTAACTAGCTAGCTAGCCTACTCAATCATCTGATTCAACCCGTTTGCTAGCTAGCTAGCTAGCTGACTCAACCAGCTGAATTAAGCCTTCAATTATCTAGCTAACTAACTGACTCAACCTGCTGACTTAACCCGTTTGCTAACTAGCTAGCTAGCTGTCTTAAACAGCTGACTAACTTAGAAAGCTGACTTAACTAGATGACTTAGCCAGCTGACTTAACTTAACTACTTATCTAGCTGACTTTACTGGCTGACTTAACTAGTTAGCTAACTGACTTAACTACCTGAATTAAATAGGTAGCTAACTATTCACTAGCTGAATAGCTAGC
>NW_007156796.1:0-625 GCF_000164805.1 Carlito syrichta | reverse complement strand
GTCCTTTAGAGGAACTTGAATTGATATTATTTTGATGAATTGTAAGTCAATAATAAAACTATAGTCAATGTTCCAAATATTTTAGGGCTTCCTGAGGAAAAATGGATATACATTTTTTTAGAATTACTGAAACAATCTAATATGATATAAGGACCTGTATGTCACTAAAAACAAAGAGAAATTTGGGCCTAGTGTGAACGTTTCAGACACCACAATCACTAACAGGATTGTAGGGAGGAGGTTATCCTCTATGAGCCAAGTTTGTGAAGCATAGATATGGTAAGTATTTGTTCTGTTGAGGAGATAGGCACACACAGTTCCACAAAACAAGGAATAATAAAATAAAATAAAATAAAATAAAATGAACAGAGAAACATAGCCCAAATTGAAGAGTAAAATTAAGCTTCAAAAGTGGATACCCATAAAATAAAAGATATACTAATTCCCTGGCATAAAATTCAAAGCAAACCTTATGTACATGTTCACTGAGCTAGTAAAATAATTCCAGAACAATTTGAGAATTTTAACAACTGTTTATATAACTGTATAGTTATATATACAGTTATATATATATAGTTATATGTAGTTATATAGTTCTGTATATATAGTGCTATATAGATTGAGA
>NW_007156795.1:0-377 GCF_000164805.1 Carlito syrichta | reverse complement strand
TTAGCTGGGTGAGGTTGCTCACACATGTCATCCCAACACTTTGGCAGACAGAGGTGAGAAAATTGCCAGATCCCAAGGCTGTGAGACCAGCCTGGGCAACTAGGCAAGACCTCTGCTCTACAGTAAATAAAACAACTAGATGGGCAAGGTAGTGCATGCCTGTATTTCCATCTACTTTGTAGGCCAAAGCCTCTAATTCCAGCTACTGAGAAGACAGAGGCAGAAGGATGACCTGATCCAAGATGACCGAGGCTTCAGTGGTCATGTACATGCTATTGGTCTCCAGCCTGGGCAACAGAATGAGACTGGCTAAAAAAAAAATAAAGAATTTGGATTCAATTTTTTGATGTAAATTCCAGCCAAATATTTCTTTCTTT
>NW_007156794.1:0-7131 GCF_000164805.1 Carlito syrichta | reverse complement strand
CCAGGGCTACATTTTGTGAGGACACAAAAGAGAAAGAGGGCAAAAGGAAAAAAGAAAGAAAATCTAAGTGAACAAAGAAATCCATTCTCCTGCAAACATTCTTCCCTCAGTACTTCCCCCCACCCCCCCCACATATGATGGTCCCACATGCTCCACAGCTTCCAGTTCCAACCCTCCCCCAATGGTGACCCCTGCTTTGAGTGGTGGTGGTGCTGGTTATTATTATTTGGAGTCAGAATCCTGCTCTGTCACCCAGGCTGGAGTGCAGGGGAACACTTATGGCCACTGCCAACTTCACTGGGCTGGCTCATGCTATCTTCCAGCCTCGGACCACCAAGTGGCTGGAACCACAGGCCTGCACCACCACTCCTGGCTAATCTTTGGATTTATTTTTGATGACTGAGATGATGTCTCACCACCTGTCCCTGGCTATTGTTGAATCTGCAGGTTCAGGCCTTCCACTCGCCTGCACCTCTGAAAGACCAGGATGCCAGGCTGAGCTCCTGAGTCCAGGCTGTGGTTGTGGAGGTAGTAGTGTTGCTGGGACAATGGGCACCTCAACCCCAGACACCTAGTTTGGATGAGTGTGGAGACACGGTCTCCCTGTGTGGCTTGGGCTGGACATGGACTCCTGGGCTTCAGTCATCCTACCACCTCAGCCTCTTAGAGCACTGGGATTCCATGTGTGGAATGGCACACCAGGCCTTCTGGTTCATTTTTGATGAAGGATCGAGGCTGGGCTCAGGAGCTCAGCCTCGTCATTCCAGCATTTTGGGAGGCTGAGGTCAGCAGCCGGCCTGAGTCTGTGGGCTGAGACCCACAAGGGCAACTCAGCGAGAACTCATCTCTACCCTCCATCCCAAATTATCCGGGCATGGTGGCAGGCGTCTGTCATTCTGGCTCCTTGGAAGGCTGGGAAAAAGCTCACTGGAACCCAGTGGGCCGAGGATGAGGTGACCGGGAGGGTGTCACCACCTTAAAGCCTGGGCAATGGAGTGAGACACTGACTCGCAGAAAAAAGGAAAAAAAGTATAGCATCCATTTGTGCATGGAGTTGGAGATCATCGTGAACAGACAGAGTTCATTTTGAAACAAGGCCACAGCCTTGGGTGCAGAGGTCCCAAAAGATGATGGATAGCAAACAATCAGGCTGTGACTTTGGGAGACCGAGGTGGGGGACCACTGGAGACCGGGAGTTCAAGACCAGACTGGGCCTCAGAGCAAGACTTCATCACTCCCCAGAATGCAAACACTGGAGTTGCACGTGTTGGAACCCAAGGTCCCGGCTACAGGGGATGTGGTTGCCTTAGTCCCAGGGCATTCCTTTATGTTGCCCCTGCCGACAGAAAGGGTGAGTCCTAGCTGGCCACCTTGGCTCACAACCATCAGTCCCACACCCTGGCAGGCAGAAGCAGGTTTCCTGAGCCCAGGGGTAGGAGATCAGCCCAGGCACATGGTCAGACCACCTCTTGGTGAGAGGTCCTCAACATTGAGTCAGGCATGGTGGGCCCCGGAGCCCCAGCTGCTCAGGGTCTGAGTCAGGAGGACTGCCTGAGTCCCGCAGATTGAGGTTCTGAGAGCCACAATCCTGCCGCCATGCCGCAGACTACCAGACGGAGATTCTGGTGGCAAAAAAGTTGCCTCCCACGTGTGTCAAGAGGGGTGTCCACTGCTCCCCAGGGAAAGGTCTGCATAGGCGAGGGATGATTGGGAAATTGGGAGAGGAAGGGGCCTTCCCCCCACCCGAATGTGTTAGAGTGGGTAACCAAAACCTTGACTGGCTGTGGTGTTGCTGGACCACCTTGATCACTCTGTGCCCGATGGCTACCCTAACACGGGGCCATCTTCCCTGTGAGCTTACATGTGTCTTTGCCATGGGGCATGAGTGTGAAGGGTGTGGGCAAGTCTTCTGGGGTGCATGGCCAAAGCCAAGGGATGAACCTGCCTGGTGGCCACCTTTGAAACCTCCCACAAACGACAGGCTGGAAAGTGACTTTTTCTCTCCCATCCCTGAGGGTCATTCCTCACGCTGTGTGGCAGGGGTGGTGGTGGTGGTGCTGAATATTATTTGGAGTCACAATCCCACTCTGTCACACAGTCTGGAGCACAGGGGAACACTCACATCCACTGTGGGGTCCACCTACCCAGCTCAGGGGATCCTCCCACCTTGGGTCACCAAGTGACTGGAACCACAGACTTGCACTGCCATGTCTTGTCTCATGTCGT
This sequence comes from Carlito syrichta, assembly GCF_000164805.1. NCBI lineage: Eukaryota > Metazoa > Chordata > Mammalia > Primates > Tarsiidae > Carlito > Carlito syrichta. Next base: position 4,905 of record NW_007156794.1, on the reverse strand, counting down.
GAGATGGTGTCAAAATTGCAGGTTCAGGCTATCCACTCACGTGGGCCTCTGAAAGGCCAGGATGCCAGACTGAGCACCTCAGCCCAGCCTGTGGTTGTGGTGGTGGTGGTGGTTGGTATTAATATTCTAAGTTGAAGTCCCACTCTGTTGCCCAGGCTGTAGAACACAGGACTGCCCACGGCCACAGCATCCTCCACTGCCTGGGCTCCAGTGATCCTCCTGCCACCACCTGCCATGTGGCTGGAATGACAGGTGTGCTGCACCATGCTTAGCTCATTTTTTTGGTTTCTTGTAGAGACGAGGTTTTGCGAAGGTGCCAGGCTGGTCTCAAACCCAGGCCTCAGGTCATCCTCTTACCTCGACCTCCCAGATCACCAGGATGACAGGCATGAGCTCCTACACCCAGCCTCCACATACCTCTTGGGACACCACCATGAGGTCCACTCCCTACCTATGACCTGGACACCAAAAAGGGCAGCCGGAGTCTCCTTCCGAGCCCACCCCTGGGGGGAGTGCCTGGCACAGGGCTGTGTCTCTGCCATGGTACCTAACCCTCCGCCCACCTTGTTCCCCAAGGTGGACCCACCCACTCCTCCCAGGGTTCAAATCAGGGAAAGGGAGTGTGAGACTCTTAAAACTATTGTGGAGTGGGATGGTCGGGTGACACACGCCTATCTCTCGGCACTCGGGGAGGCTGAGACAGGAAGATGGCTGGATCCCAGGAACTTGAGATCCAGCTGGAAACCATAGCAAGCTCCCACCTCGACCCAAAGCAAAACCCAGGAAACATTAGGTAGGGCAGACCTCACCATGAGATCTCCTCTGGCCCAGAGTTCAAGACCAGGAAGGAAGACCAGGATGTAGACCAAATGGAAAGCCTGTAATTGCAACAGTTTGTGAGGCCCAGGCCAAGAGGACAGTCCAATTTGGGAGGTTTTAGAGCAGTCTGGGCAACTTCATGAGAAAAGAAAAGAAAGAATGAAGGAAAGAGAGAGAGAGAGAGAGAGAGAGAAAGAAGAAAGGAAAGAAGGAAGGAAGAAAGAAATCCATTCTCCTGCAATCCTTCTGCCCTCAGTCTTTCCCCCCACCCCTTTCATATGTGAGGATTCCCCACGTTCTGCATCTTCCAGCCCCATCCCCCAATTGTTGCCTACTCTTCGGTGCAGGAATTTCTGAGCCTCCCTAGCCAGGTTCCTGCCAGCTCTCCTCTTTGAGGTGAGAAATGTGCCCCAGGCAGGCCAGCCCAATTACTCGGCAAACAGGACCTTCGACAAAGAAAGGGTGGAGACTCATCCCTCACCTGGGGACATCTATTCACCTGCAGACCCATTTTCTCTGGCTCTAAAGCCTATTGCCATTTGAATACTCCAGGCACAGTTGAGAATCTGTGTACAATTCTGAAGTTTTTAGGAGACAGGGTCTGCCGTTGTGGCCACTGCTGGGGCCCGGGGACACGACTGCCATTCTCGACCAGCTTTGAAATTGCTGGCTTCAGTGATTCTCCCCTGTCAGCCTCCAGAGTAGCCAGGATGACAGACATCATGACCCCAGGCCACCTGTTTGGTTGGGTGCAGAGAAGTTTCCCTGTGTGGCCTTGGGTGATCTTGAACTCCTGGGATCCAGTCATCCTCTGGTCTCGGGCTTCCAGAGTGCTGGGAATCCAGGCATGGGGAACCTGCCTCCAGCCTTCTGGTTCCTTTTCACAAAGGATCAAGCCTGTGCTCATGGACTCAGCCTCGTCATCAGAGCAAATTGGGGACCAAGGCCAGAGGCCGGCCTGATCCCGAGGGTCTGAGATGCACCTGGGCAACATGGTGAGAACTCATCTCTACCATGCATCCCAAATGAGCTGGGCGTGGTGGTGTGCCCCTTTCATTCCGGCTCCTCAGAAGTCCGGGGGAGATGGCTGGCCAGAGGCCTACGGGCCGAGGTTGCAGTGCTGGGAGTGAGCCACTGCCTGCCATCCTGGTCGATGGAGTGAGACTCTGACTCAAAAAAAGGAAAGAAAATAAGAGCTTACACTTGTGTATGGAGTTGGGATCATTGTGAATAAACAGAGATCTTTGGGGAAGGAGGCTTCAGCCTTGGTTCTAGCATTCCTGATGATGGTGGATCAGCAGACAATTGAGCTGTGGTGTTGGGAGGCAAGGTGGGGAACCGCTGGAGACAAAGAGTTCGAGACCAGTCTGGGCCACATAGTGAGACCTCATCGCTCCCTGGAATGCCAACATTGGAGTCACGCATGCTGGCACCTGCGGGCCCGGCTACATGTAATATAGTGGCCTCCATTCTGTGGTGATCCTTTGCATCACTCCCGTTGACAGAATATGCGAGTCCAGGCCTGGCTCTGTGTCTCATGGCCATCAGGTATGCACCCTGGGAGACCAAGGCAGGTGGCTGCCTGAGCCCAGAGGTGGGAGACCAGCCTGAGAGAAGTGGCCAGACCTCATCTTGGCGAGGAGTCCCCAAAATCGAATCAGGCGTGTTAACCCATGGAGTCCTGCCAGCTCCGGTGCCAAGGCAGGAGGAACACGAGCTGTGCAGGTCAAGGCCTGGGGAGCCACGATCATGGTGCCATGCACCATCCTGGCAGACAGAGATGCCAGCAAAAAAAATGACGCCTCCCTCAAGCATCATGACAGGAGTCCATGGATCCCCTGGGAAATGTCTGCATGGGTGGGGGACGATGGAGGGATCGGGTGAGGAAGGGGCCCTCCCCTTACCCGAAGGTGTCAGACCGGTCTACTGGAACCTGGGCTGGCCGCAGGCTTGCTGGATTGCCTTGATTCATCAGTGCCCAACACCTGCCCTAACTTGGGGCCATCTCTTCTGTGAGCTCACACGTCACTTTGCCATGGGACACGAGTGTTGAGGGTGGAGGCAGGCCTTCTGCAATGCATGACTGAAGTCACAGTACAGACGTGCCAATGGCCACCTTTCAATCCTTCTGTGAATGACAGGCGGGAAAGTGCCTTTTCCTCTCCCATCCCTGAGGGTGACCCTTCACACTGTGTGGCAGGGTCATGGTGGTATTGGTGGTGGTGATTATTATTCTTTGGAGTCAGAATTTCACTCTGTCACCCAGGCCAGAGTGCAGGGGCACACTAACGGCCACCACTGACTACACCTCTCATGCTCAGGCGATCCTCCCACCTCGGTCCCCAGAGTGGCTAGAACCACAGGCCTTCACCACCATGCCTGGCTAATATTTGGATTTTTATTTTGATGTCCGAGATGAGGTCTCATCCATTGTCCCATCCTGGCCTCGAAACCGCAGGCTCAGGCTGTCCACTTGCCTCAGCGTCTGAAGGGCCAGGATGCCAGGCTGAGTCCTGGAGCTCAGCCTGTGGTTGAGGTGGTGGTGGTTTGCATTATTATTCTGATTCAGAGTCCCACTCTGTTGCCCAAGCCAGAGAGCAGGGGGCCACTCTCTGCCACCATGACCACCACTGGCTGGGCTCCGGAGATCCTCCTGCTGTGGTCATCTGAGTGGCCAGAACATCAGGTATGCACCACCAATGCTCGGCTCATTTTGTTGGTTTCTTGTAGAGACGAGGTCTTGCCAACGTGCCGGGGCTGGTCTCAAACCTGAGGGCTCAGGCTGTCCTCTTGCCTCAACCTCCAAAAGGGCCAGTGTGACAGGCCTGATCACCCGTACCTGGCATTCACACTCTGCTCTGGACCCCACCACAAGGCCCGCTCCCTTCAGACAATGTGGGACCCAGTCGGGCAGTCTGAGTTGTCCCTGAGCTGCCTGAGTGATCACCTGGCATGGGGGTGTGTCTACACTGGGGTGACCACCCCTCTGCCTGCTCATTCCCCAGGGTGGACCTGTAAGCTACGCCAGGTGCTGCCTTGTGGAAAGGGAGGGTGTGATTCTCAAACCATTGGGGGTTGTGGGGCCAACCAGGTGGCCCACTGTCTGTGTCCTCAGCACTCAGGGAGGGCAAGATGGAAAGATGGCCGGGGCCCGGTAGCTGAGACCAGGCTCAAGCTGACACCTTGATCCCAAGCAAAACCCAGAATACCTTGCAGAAGGGCAGCCCTCAGCAGAAGGATCGCCTCAGGCCGAGTTCAAGCCCAGGCAGGAAGAACAGGCTGCCAACCAAATGGAAAACCTGTGATTGCAGAAGTTTGGAAGGCAGAGGCCAAGAGGAAGACTCAAGTTGGGTGATTTGAGAGCAGTCAGGACTACCTAGTGAGGAAACAAAAAGAGAAAGAGGAAAAGAAAAAAATGAATGAAAGAAAGAAAGAACAAAAGAAATTCTTAGTCAACAAAGAAATCCATTCACCTTCAAACCTTCTGCCCTCAGTCCTTCCCCCCTCCACTGTCTCTCCAACATATGAGAGTACCTGCAAGCTCGGGACTTTCCAGCCCAACCCAACCCAATGGCTTCCCCCACTTTGGTGTGGGAGTTCCAGAGACTCTCCGCCCCGATCCAGCAAGCTCTCCTCTCCGAAGGGAGAAATGTGCCCCAGGTAGGACGGCCCTCCTACTTGGCAATGAGGACTTTCTGCCAAGAAAGGCCAGGGACACATCCCTCACCTGGTGATATTTTTCCCCCCAAGTCCCATGATTTCTGTCTCTAAAGCCAGTCTCCCTTTGAACACACTATGCACAGTTGAGCATCTGTGTATGATTCTGATGATTTTGTTGATAGAGTCTGGCACTATGGCCCAGGCAGGGGCACGGGGACACGACCGTCGTTCACTGCCAGCCTCAAAATCATGGACTCCAGTGATTCTCCCGCCTCAGCCTCTGGAGTGTCAGGGACAATGGGCACCATGACCCCAGATCCCCTGTTTGAATGGGTGCGGAAACAGGTTATCCCTGTGTGGCCCAGTCTGGCCTTGAACTTTTGGGCTACAGCCATCCTTCTGATTCAACCTCCCAGAGCACTGGGA
>NW_007156793.1:0-754 GCF_000164805.1 Carlito syrichta | reverse complement strand
CCCCAAGCTCTGCATCTTCCAGCCCCATCCCCCAATTGTTGCCTACTCTTCGGTGCAGGAATTTCTGAGCCTCCCTAGCAGGGTTCCTGCCAGCTCTCCACTTTGAGGTGAGAAATGTGCCCCAGGCAGGCCAGCCCAATTACTCGGCAAACAGGACCTTCGACAAAGAAAGGGTGGAGACACATCCCTCACCTGGGGACATCTATTCACCTGCAGACCCATTTTCTCTGGCTCTAAAGCCTATTGCCATTTGAATACTCCAGGCACAGTTGAGAATCTGTGTACAATTCTGAAGTTTTTAGGAGACAGGGTCTGCTGTTGTGGCCACTGCTGGGGCCCGGGGACACGACCGCCATTCTCGACCAGCTTTGAAATTGCTGGCTCCGGTGATTCTCCCCTGTCAGCCTCCAGAGTAGCCAAGATGACGGTCATCATGACCCCAGGCCACCTGTTTGGTTGGGTGCAGAGAAGAAGTTTCCGTGTGGCCTTGGGTGACCTTGAACTCCTGGGATCCAGTCATCCTCTGGTCTCGGGCTTCCAGAGTGCTGGGAATCCAGGCATGGGGAACCTGCCTCCAGCCTTCTGGTTCCTTTTCACAAAGGATCGAGCCTGTGCTCATGGACTCAGCCTCGTCATCAGAGCAAATTGGGGACCAAGGCCAGAGGCCGGCTTGATCCCGAGGGTCTGAGATGCACCTGGGCAACATGGTGAGAACTCATCTCTACCATGCATCTCAAATGAGCTGGGCGTGGTG
>NW_007156792.1:0-344 GCF_000164805.1 Carlito syrichta | reverse complement strand
GGCTAGCCAACTGACTTAATGAGCTGACTTAAATAGCTACACAGATGGTAGCCAGCTGACTTAACAAACTGACTAATTAGCTAGCCAGCTGGTTTGCCAGCTGCTTAACTAGTAGTTACCTACCTGGCCAGTTGGCTAGCTAGCTGACTTACCTAGCTAATTTAACCAGCTAGCCAGCTGACTTGCAATCAGCTTAACCAGCAATCTACTTAACTACACAGTTGGCTAGCAAGTTGACTTAACTAGCTAACTTAACCAGCTAGCCAGCTGGCTAGACACATGACAACTAGCTAGCTATCTAGCTAGCCAACTGGCTAGCCAGCTGACTTTACTAGCTGACTTAG
>NW_007156791.1:0-430 GCF_000164805.1 Carlito syrichta | reverse complement strand
TTGAAGAAATACTTGGTCCTTCTCTACTTTCTTTCCTTCCAAAAGCACTACTCTTCTTACTGAATGCCATAACTTCAAATAGTTTTATTGTAATCAGTGATAAGATGATAGAAAAAGCAACCACCCTAGATCTGTAACATGTCTGTGTTTCCAACTATCAAAAAAAAACAGGAAGATGCCTTTTAAAAAGCCCTTCATTAAGGCACATTTGATCACTTCCAGGCAATAATTTCAATTTCATGGAAGGAACACTCAATGTGCAGATCAATTGACTGCATAAAGCCCTCCAATGATTTCCTGCTGCCCAGCAGGCAGTCCATCCTGAGAGAATGGGTAGGGGCTCCTGGGCCATGATTTATGAAATCATAATGCAATGGGTACAACCATGGAGTTACCACATACTTTCTTGAGGATTTAGATAAAATAGAGT
>NW_007156790.1:0-436 GCF_000164805.1 Carlito syrichta | reverse complement strand
ACATAATGGAGTATTACACAGCCTTTAAGAAGAATAAAACTATGGACCCCTCAGCAATTTGGATGGATTTGGAGACCATTCCACTAAGTGAACTATCACAGAAACAAACAACTGAATACCACAAGTTCTCACTCACAAGTGGGCCCTGAGCACTAGTCATATTAGCACAATGGTGGGATTAGCATTTGCTAGGCATTGATAGGGGGGAGAGTGAGGGAGAAGAGGTGGTGCACTTGACGACACAAAGGATGCCTAGCTCATAATGAGGGGGAATGACAGACAGAAGCCCAAATTTCAGCTGCATGCAGCCTACTTATATAGTAAATCCTTACTTGAACACCACTACTGTGTAATATACAAATAAATTACCCCCCCAAAACCACCTCTATCAGACTTGAAGACTGCCTTAATGCAGAAAAGACTCTCACCGAACTTC
>NW_007156789.1:0-482 GCF_000164805.1 Carlito syrichta | reverse complement strand
CAGGCAGCCTCCTGCCTCAGGGCATAGGGCTGACCACTGTGAGCCACAGTGTCTGACCTGGACTCACACCTTATTTCAGCAGGGGTGATGCAAAGGAACACCCCGGGAGAGGTCACTGCATCTTGTGTAGGTGGGACTGTGGGCGCCACCAACAATGACTCCAGTGTTTGCAGTCCAGGGAGCAACGAGGTCTCACTACATGACCCAGGCTGGTCTCAAACTCCCAGGCTCCAGCAGTACCCCTCCTTTGCCTCCCAAGGCACAGCCCAATTGTCTGCTGATTCACCATTTTTTGGGAACTCTAGACCCAAGGCTGGATCCTCCTCCCCAAATGATCTCTCTTCATGATGATCCCAATTCTATACACAAATGGATACTTTCTTTTTTTTTCCTTTTTTCCTTTTTTTCTCTTAGTAGGAGTTTCACTTCTTTGACCAGGATGGAGGGTGGTGGCTTGCTCCCGGCCACAACAGCCTCAGGCT
>NW_007156788.1:0-562 GCF_000164805.1 Carlito syrichta | reverse complement strand
GCGCCACCAACAATGACTCCAGTGTTTGCAGTCCAGGGAGCAACGAGGTCTCACTACATGACCAAGGCTGGTCTCAAACTCCCAGGCTCCAGCAGTACCCCTCCTTTGCCTCCCAAGGCACAGCCCAACTGTCTGCTGATTCACCATCTTTTGGAAACTCTAGGCCCAAGGCTGGATCCTCCTCCCCAAATGATCTCTCTTCATGATGATCCCAATTCCATACACAAATGGATACTTTCTTTTTTTTTTCCTTTTTTCCTTTTTTTCTCTTGGTAGGAGTCTCACTTCTTTGACCAGGATGGAGGGTGGTGGCTTGCTCCCGGCCACAACAGCCTCAGGTTGCTGGGTCCAGGCTAGCCTTTACCTGGCCTTCTGAGGAGCCAGAACGACAGGCATGCACCACCACCTCCTGCTCATTTGGGAAAGAGGGTATAGGCGAGGTCTCACCGAGGTGCCCGCCCTCAATCCATCATCAAAAACGAACCTGAAAGCCTTGCATGGCAACCCACACATGGTATTCCAGCAATCTGGGAGGCTGAGGTGGGAGGATGGCTGGAGCCCA
>NW_007156787.1:0-680 GCF_000164805.1 Carlito syrichta | reverse complement strand
TGCAGGGGCTCAGGTCTGTCATCCTGGTGCTCTGGAGGCTGAGGCAAGAGGATGGTCTGAGCCCCCAGGTTCAAGACCAGCCCAGGCACCTTGCCCAGACCTCGTCTCTACAAGAAGCCAAGAAATGATCCGAGCTTCGTGGTGCAGGGCTTTCTTTCTGGACACTTGGGAGGTTGAAGCAGGAGGATTGCCAAAACTCAGCCGGTGGAGTGCATGTTGGCTGAGAGTGGGTTCCAGGTTCCTGTGCTCTGGCCTGGGCTAAAGAGTGGGACTCCAACTCAGAATAATACTAACCACCACCACCACCACAACCACAGGCCTGGTTCAGGGGCTCAGCCAGGCATCCCAGTTCTTCAGAGATGCAGGACAGTGTACGACATGATCCTGCAGTTTTGACAACAGTCCAGGACATGGGGTGAGACCTCGTCTTGGTCATCAAAAATAAATCAACGATTAGCTGGCCACAGTGGCACAGGCCTGTGATTCCAGCCACTCCTTGGGCCGAGGTGTGAGGATCACCTAAATCCTGGCAGGTAGGGTCCGCGGTATCCCTGAGCATGCACCTATGCTAAGGCCTGGATGACAGAGCGGTATTTCAACTTTCAAATAAATAATAATCACCACCACAGCCACCACCACCACCCCTGCAACTCACATGAGAGTCACAGACAGGGATGAAA
>NW_007156786.1:0-3059 GCF_000164805.1 Carlito syrichta | reverse complement strand
CACCCAGAGTGCTGGGATTCAGGGGTGGGCTGTCACGCTGGGTCATCTGGTTCTTTTTTGATGAAAAATTGAGGCTGGACTCGGGGGTTCTGCACTTTGGGAGGCCGAGGTCAGCGGCTGGCCCAAACCCAGGGGTCAAGACATGCCTGGGCACCTTGACCAGATCTTGTCTCTTCCCTCCATCCCAAAAGACCTGGGGGTGATGGTGCAAACCTGTCATTGTGGCTTCTTGGAAGGTCGGGGAAAGTGTAGCCAGAGTGTGGTGGGACAATGCTGTGGTGACCAGGAGCAAGCCACCGTCCACCAGCCTGGGTGATTGAGTGAGACACTGACTCAAAGAAAAAAAGGAAAAAAAAAAAAAAGAAGAGCATCCATTTGTGTATGGAGTTGGGATTATCGTGAACAGACAGAAATCATTTGGAAAAAGGCCCAGTCTTGGGCCTAAAGTTCCAGAAAGACAGTGGATTGGCAGACAATTGGCCTGTGGCTTTGGGAGTCTGACTTGGGTGAAATCTGGAGCCCAGAAGTTCTAGCCCAGGCTGGGCCACATAGCGAGAACTCATCACTCCCTGGAACGCAAACACTGGACTCAACCATGGTGGCAGCTATGGTTCTGACTACGCGTGATGCGGTGGCCTCAGTCATAGGGTGTTCCTTTTTGTTGCCCCTGCCAACAGAAAGTGTGAGTCAGGCCAGATACTGGGGCTCAAGTCCATCAGCCCCATGCCCTGGGAGGTTGAGGTGGGAGGCTGGCTGCCTGATTCCAGGTCTCAGAGACCAGCCCGGGAAGGTGGCCAGACCTCATCTTCGTAAGTGTCTCCAAAATCTAGTCAGGTGTGGTGACTGCCGGAGTCCCAGCTGCTCAGGGGCCAATGTGGGAGGACTACCTGGGTCCAGCAGGTGGAGGTTCCAGGAGCTACAATCGTACCGCTGTGCCCAAGCCCTGCCGATGGAGTCCGGCGACAAACAAGATACCTCTCAACTGCATCAAAACAGGTGTCCATGTCTCCCCAAGGAAAGATCCGCGTGGATGAGAGATGATGGAGTGATCAGGATAGGAAGGGACTGTTTCCCCACCCGAAGGTGGTAGACAGAATGACTGGAACCTGGGCTGGCCTTGGTGTTGCTGGACTGCCTTAATCGTGCTGTTCCTTACAGCCACCTGAGCTTGGGGCAATCTGTTCTGTGAGCTCACACACATCTTTGCTGTGGGGTACAAGTGTGGAGAGTGGAGACAGGCCTTCTTGGGCATGTGGCCAAAGGCATGGGATGGACATGTCCAGTGGCCACCTCGAAACCTCCTATGAATGACGACCAGGAAAGTTCCTTTTCTTCTCCCATCCCTGAGGGTGACTCCTCATGCTGGATGGAAGGGGTGCTGGTGGTGGTTGTGGTGGTGATTATTATTATTTGGAGTCCAAATCCCGTTCTGTCTCCCAGGCTGGAATTCAGGGTCACTCTTATGGCCACTGTGAAGTTCACTTGCCAGGTTCAGGCGATGCTCCCACTTTGGACCCCTGAGTGGCTGGAACCACAGGTCTGCACCACCAGGTCCGGCTAATGTTTGCATTTATTTTTGATGCCCGAAACAATGTCTTGCCCCATGTCCTGGGCTGTTATCGAACCCACCGGCTCAGGCCATCCAGTCGCCTGGGCCTCCAAAGGGCAGGGATGCCAGGCTGAGTCCCTGAGCCCCTGAGCCTGGCCTGGGAGTGTGGTGGTGGTGGTGGTGGTTAGTATTAATATTCTGAGTCAGAGTTCCACTCTGTCGCCCAGGCCGGAGTACAGATTCCCACTCTTGGCCACAGTGACCACCACTAACTGGTCTCCAGTGATGCTCCTTCCATGGTCTCTCGAGTGCTGGGACGACAGATGTACACCACCACATTCGGCTCATATTTTTGGCTTCTTGTAGAAATGCGGTCTCGCCAAGGTGCCTGGGCTGGTGTCAAACCTGGGGGCTCAGGCCATCCTCTTGCCTCGGCATCCCAGAGCCTCATGATGAGAAGTATGAGCCCCCATGCCCAGACTCAACACCCTTCTCAGGGCCCCACCATTAGCACTGCTCCCTTCTGATGACCCATGACCCCAGAGTGGGTGGCACGAGACACCCTCAGAGCCCTCCACTGGGAGAGTGCCTGGGGTAGTGGCATGTCTCCGCCAGGTCACCCACACCTTTGCCTACCCCATGCCCAGTGTGGACTCACACAATCCTCCCACGGGCCACCTCAGGGAAAGGAATCGTGTGACTCTCAAAACATCAGATAGCAGGGATGGCTGGGCACCTCACACCTGTGTCATTGGAACTCAGGTAGGCTGTGATGGGAAGATGGCTGGAGTCCGCGAGCTCAAGACCAGGCTGGACACCATAGGAAGCCCCCACCTCGACCCCAAGAAAAACCCAGAAAGTCTAGGGTGAAGGCAGGCCTCGGTGGGAGGATCACCTCCAGCCCAGAGTTTAAGACCAGGCAGGAAGACAAAGATGTCGACCAAATGGAAAGCCTGTGATTGCAGCAATTTGGGAGGCCCAGGCCAAGAGGATGGCCCAATTTGGGGTGTTTGAGAGCAACCTGGGCAACCTAGTAAGGAAAGAAAAGACAGAAAGAAAGGAAGAAAGAAAGAAAGGAAGGAAGGAAGGAAGGAAGGAAGGAAGGAAGGAAGGAAGGAAGGAAGGAGAATGAAGGAAGGAATAAAGAGAGATAGACGCTAGACTCGGTGGCTCAGCCTGTAATCCCATGCATTGAGAGGCCGAGGTGAGTGAAATGTCTGAGCCTACGTGTTCGAGACCTTCTGGGGCAAGTTGGTGAAACCTCATCTCTACAATAAATCAAAAAATTAGCCAGGTGTGGGAGCGTGCACCTGTAGTTCTGCTACTTGGAAGGCTGAGGTGGAAGGATCACCGGTGCTCAGCAGTTTGAGGCTGTGGTTACTGGAAGCAGCCACAGAACTCCAATCTGGGTGACTGAGTGAGACTCCAACACACACCCACAAAAAAAAACAAACAAGGAAAGAAAGGAATCCATTCTCCTGCAAACCTTCTGCCCTCAGTCCTTCGTCCC
>NW_007156785.1:0-702 GCF_000164805.1 Carlito syrichta | reverse complement strand
AGGTGAGTGAAATGTCTGAGCCTACGTGTTCGAGACCTTCTGGGGCAAGTTGGCGAAACCTCATCTCTACAATAAATCAAAAGAATTAGCCAGGTGTGGGAGCGTGCACCTGTAGTTCTGCTACTTGGAAGGCTGAGGTGGAAGGATCACCGGTGCTCAGCAGTTCGAGGCTGTGGTTACTGGAAGCAGCCACAGCACTCCAATCTGGGTGACTGAGTGAGACTCCAACACACACCCACAAAAAAAAAAAAACAAGGAAAGAAAGGAATCCATTCTCCTGCAAACCTTCTGCCCTCAGTCCTTCGTCCCTGCCCTCCCCACATAGGAGGTTCCCCCAAGCTCGGCCCCTTCCTGCTCTAAACACCCCAATGTCAGCCACTGCTTTGGTGTGGTATTTCCTGAGGCTCCCTGGCCGTTTCCTACCAGGTCTCCTCTCCTAGGTGTGTTATGTGCCCCAGGGAGGCTGACGTTCTGACACAGCAACAAGGACTTTCTGCCAACAAAGGCCAGGGACACATCCCTCACCTGGGGACATCTTTTTGCCCCCTATCCCCCTGTTTGTGTGGATGCAGAGATGGGGCCTCCATGCATGGCCCGGGCTGGTCTTGGGCTCATGATGTCCAGTCATCCTCCCATCTCGGACTCACAGAGCTCTGAGCAACCAGGTGTGGGCCGCCGTGCCAGGCCTTCTGGTTCGTTTTT
>NW_007156784.1:0-705 GCF_000164805.1 Carlito syrichta | reverse complement strand
AACCAACCATTTTTTATAGGTCATATTGAATTTCATTCAGGACTCCCTGGACCTCTACATCAAGGTAATCAATTAGCAGATTCCTTGAAAAAATTGGTCATGTGCCATCTCCTTGTAGATTCTTTAGTCAATCAAGCTCAGCAATCCCGTAAAATTCATTACCAAAACGCTGCAGCTTTAAGGCACCAGTTCCACATTCCAAGAGAAATGGCTAGACAAATCATTTTAAAAAATTACCTCATGTCCTACTTCTAATAACCCCCTCCCCTCAGTAGTTAGTCCCCATGGATTAAAATCTAATGTTTTGTGGCAAATAGATGTTTTTCATTTCCAAAGTTTTGGAAAATTGTCATTTCTACATGTGCCAGAATATACATTTTTTCCATGTAATTTTAGCCTTGCCCATAACTGCGGAAGCCTATATAGATGCAGTCCAACATTTATTATTTTGGTTTTCACAGCTGGGTATTCCTAAACAATTAAAATCTGATAATGCTCCTGGTTATGCATCCAAAGCTTTTCAGTCATTTTTTTACAGTTTGGTATCTCTCATTCTACAGAAATTCCACAAAATCCTCATGGTAAAGCTATAGGAGAGAGAGCCCATTAATAGTTAAAAATTCAAATAATTAAAGAAAGAAATGAAGGAAGGAAGGAATCCAGGAAGGACAGAAAGAAAGGAAGAAAGAAAGGAAGGAAGAAAGA
>NW_007156783.1:0-4721 GCF_000164805.1 Carlito syrichta | reverse complement strand
GGGCTAATTCTTCAATTTATTTTTGATGCTGACACAAGGTCTCACCCAGTGTCCCGGGCTGGTCTTGAACCTGCAGGCTTAGGCCGTCCAATTAGCTGGACCTATGAAGGGCCAGGATGCCAGGCTGAGTCCCTGAACCCAGTCTGTGGTTGTGGGGGTTGTGGTTGGTATTAGTATTCTGAGTCAGGGTCCTCCTCTGTCACACAGGCCAGAGCACAGGGCCTGCTCTTGGCCACCATGGCCTCGACTGCCTAGGATCTGGCGATCCTTCCTCTGTGGCCTCACTAATGGCCATAATGACAGACATACACCACCATGCTCAGCTCATTTTTTTGATTTCTTGCAGAGATGATGTCTCAGCAAGGTGCCTGGGCTGGTCTTGAACCCATGGGGCTCAGGCCATCTTCTCCCAAAGTGCCAGGATGACTGGTGTGACACCCCATGACTGGCCTTCACACCCCTCACCAGCCTCCATAGTGAGGACCCCTCCATTCACACTACCCGGGAACCCAGAGAGGGCAGCCTGAGTGTCTGCTGAGCCCACCCCGGAGGAGCACCTGGCACAGGGGCTTGCCTCTGCCAGGGAGCCCATCCCTCCGCCTGACTCATTTCCCAAGGTGAACCCGCTGGTTCCTCCCACAGGCCACCTCGGGGAAAGGAGGGCATGATTCTCAAACCATTGCGGGGGGGCTGGGTCACTTATGCCTTTCTCCTTGGCCCTCAGAGATGTTGAGATGGGAAGATGACTGGAACCTGGGAGCTGAGACCAGTCTGGGCACTATAAGAAGCCCCCACCTGGACCCCAAGCAAAACTCAGATAGCATATGATGAGGGCAGGCCTCAGAGGGAGGATCGGCTCAGGCTCAGTATTCAAGAACAGTCAGGAAAACCAGGATGACGACCAGAAGGAAAGCCTGTGATCCCAACAGTTTGGGAAGTCGAAGACAATAGGAAGGACTGAGTTGGGCAATTTGAGAGTAGCCAGGGTTACCTAGTGATGAATAAACGTGAGTGAGAGAGGAAAAGAAGAAGACGAAATAAAGAAAGAAATCCATTCTCCTGCAATGCTTCTGCCCTGAGTTCTTCCCTCCCACCCTCTCCCACATGTGAGGGTCCATCAAGCTCAGCACCTTGCAGCCCCAAACCCCAAATGGCTGCCACACTTTGGTGTGGGAATTCCCGAGTCTCCCTGGCAGGGTTTCTTCTACCTCTTCTCTCCAAGGTTATAAATGTGCCTCAGGCAGATGACCCTCCAACTCGGCAACGAGGATGTTCTGACAAAAATTCCAGGGACACATCCCTTCCCCTGGTATATTTCTTCCCCATCCCAATTTTTCTGGCTCTAAAGCCAGTTGTCCTGTGAACAAACCACGTGCAGTTGAGAATCTGTCTATAAATCTGATGTTTTTGGTTCCAGGATCTGGCTCTGTGTCCCAAGCTGGGACTTGGAGACACGACTGTAATTCACCACCAGCCTCGAAACCGTGAGCTCTGGCTGTCCTCCCACCTCAGCCTCCAGAGTGGCCAGCATGATGGGCACCTCAACCCCAGAACTCCTGTTCAGACAGGTGTGGAAACAGGGTCTTCCTGCATTGCCCGGGCTGGCCTTCAGCTCCTGGGTTGCAGCCATACTGCTGCCACGGACTCCCAGAGTGCTGGGTTTCCAGGCATGGGCCACCACACCATGCCCTCTGGCTCATTTTTGACAAAGGATTGAGTCCAGACTCAGGGGCTCAGTCTACTTATCCCAGCGCTTTGGGAGGCCGAGACCAGTGGCCGGCCCAAGCCTGTGGGCCAACAACCACCTGAGTACTTCGGCGAGACATTCTCTACCCTCCATCCCAATGAGCCAAGTGTTGTGGCATGCGCCTATCCTTTCCAGCTCCTCAGAAGGACAGGAAAAGGTTTGCCAGAGCCTGGCGGACCTAAGCTGTGGTGTCTGGCAGCAAGCCACTGCCCTCCAGCCTGGGCAATGAAGTGAGACTTCGACTCACCAAAAAAAAAGGAAAAAATGAAAAAAGAACAGCATCCATTTGTGTGTGTAGTGAGGATCATCATGAGGAGACAGAGATCATTTGGGAAGGAGAACCTAGTCTTCAGCCTAGAATTCCCAAAAGACGATGGATCAGCAGATAAGCTTTGGCTTTGAGAGGCCGAGGCAGTGGACTGCTGGAGTCTAGGAGCTTGAGACCAGCTTGTGCCATGTAGCGAGACCTTGTCACTCCCCAGAACAAAAACTCTGGAGCTGCACGTTGTGGCAACTGCGGTCCTGGCTACATGGGATGCAGTGGCCTCTGTTCTGAGGTGTTCCTTGGTGTCGCCCCCACCAACAGAAAATGCCAGTCCAGGATGGCTATCGTGGCTCACTGCGTCAGCCCCACACCCTGGGAGGCCAAGGTGTGAGGCTGCCTGAGCCCAGGGTTCGGATACAAGCCTGGGTGACCTGGTCAGACCTCATCTCGGCATTAGGTCCCCAAAATCGAGTCAGTCATGGTGGCCCCCAGAGTCCCAGCTGCTCAGGGGCTGATATGGGAGGATCACATGAGCCCCACAGGTTGAGGCCCCTGGAGCCACATACATGCCGCCATGCCCCAGCCAGTCTGACAGAGGCTCCGGCTACAAAAAATGCATCTCCCACATGCAACACGATGGGCGACCATGGTTCCCAGGGAAAGGTCCGTGTGGACAGGTAACAATGGAAAGACTGGGAGAGGAAGGGGCCCTCCCTCCACCCATAGGTCACAGACAGGGTGATTGGAACCTGGACTGGCTGCGATGTTGCCTGTCTGCCTTGATAGCTGTGTGCCCGACAGCTGCCCTCACACAAGACTGTCTGTTCCATGAGATCACACACGTCTTGCTGTTGGGCACAGGTGTGGAGGGTTAGGCAGGCCTTCTGGGGTGCATGGGCAAAGGCGTGGGCCCTACATGCCCAGTGGTCGCCTTTGAAACTTCCCATGAATGATAGGCTGGAAAGTGACCTTTCCTCTCCCATCCTGAGGGTGACACCTCGTGCTAGGTGGCAGGGATGGTGGTGGTAGTGGTGCTCGTAATTATCATTATTTGGAGTCAGAATCCCTCTTAATCACCCAGTCCGAAGTGTAGGGGCATGGTCACGGCCACTATGAACTTCACCTGCCGGGCTAAGGCAATCCTCCTGCGTCAACTCCCTGAGTGACTTGAACCACAGACCTGCACCAACACGCCTGGCTAATCTTTGGATTTATTTTGATGATCGAAATGGGGTCTCACCCCACCTGTGTCCCAGGATGATGTCAAACCCGCAGTCTCAGGCCATCCACTTGCCTGGACCTACGAAGGATTGGGATGCCAGTCTGAGCCCCTGAGCCCAGCGTGTGGTTGTGGTGGTGTTGCTGGTTGGTATTATTATTCTGAGTCAGAGTCCCACTCTGTCGTCCAGGCCAGAGGGCAGTAGCCGGTTTTCGGCCACCACAGCCTCTACCGGCCGTGCTCTGGAGATCTTCCCACTGCAGCCGCCAGAGTGGTTGGAATGACAGGCATGTGCCACCACACTCGGTTCAGTTTTTTGGTTTCTTGTAGAGATGAGGTCTCACCAAGGTGACCGGGCTGGTCTCGAACCTGGGAGCTCAGGCCATCCTCTTGTCTCAGCATCACAGAGCACTGGGATGACAGACGTGAGCCCCCACGCCTGGCCTCCACACCCCTCTCTGGGCCCCGGTGTGAGGCCCGCTCCCTTCTGACCACCCATGACCCCAGAGAGTGCAGCTAGAGTACCCTTTGAACCCCCAAGGGGGTGTGCTTGACCTAGGGGCATGTCTCCACCAGGGTGCCAACTCCTCTGCCCTACTCATTACCCAGGTTTGATCCACTCACTCCATTCACGACTGCCTCGGGGAAAGGGAGAGCATGACTCTCAAACCTTCTGGATGGGGGACGGCCGGGCAACTCACTTCTGTCTCCTCGACACTCAGGCAGGCCGAGATAGGAAGATGGCCAGAGACTGGGAGCTCGAGACCAGGGTGGAAAACTTGGCAAGCCCCCTCCACGACCCCAAGCAACTCCCAAAAATCTTAGATGAGGGCAGGCCTTGGTAGGAGGATCACCTCCACCCAGAGTTCAATACCAGGCAGGAAGACCAGGATGCTGAACAATGGAAAGCCTTTGATCCCAGCACATTGGGAGGCCCAGGACAAGAGGATGGCTGGAGTTGGGCGGTTTGAGAGCAGCCTGGGCAAAATATTTAGGAAAGAAAAGAAAGAAAGAAAGAAAGAGAGAAAGAAAGAAAGAAATAAAGAAAGAAAGAAAGAAAGAAAGAAAGAAAGAAAGAAAGAAAGAAAGAAAGAAAGAAAGAAAGAAGGAAAAAGAAAAGAGAAGGAAAGAAAGAAAGAAAGAAATCCCTTCTCCTCCAAACCTTTTGCCCTCAGTCCTTCGCCACCTCATGGGAGAGTCCTATAAGCTTGACACCTTTCAGCCCCAAGTCCCCCCTCAGTGGCTGCCCACGCTTTGGTGCAAGAGTTCCTGAGGCTCCCTGGCCGGGTTTCTGCTGGCTCTCCTCTCCGAAGTTATAAATGTGCCCCAGGCAGGCTGACACTCCTACTCAGCAACAAGGACTTCCACAAGAAATACCAGGGGTACATCCCTCACCCAAGGACATTTCTTCCCCCCATTCCCATTTTACCTGACTCTAAAGCACAGTCACCCTGTGAACACAGCATGTGCAGTTGGGAATCTGTGTATGA
>NW_007156782.1:0-650 GCF_000164805.1 Carlito syrichta | reverse complement strand
CGGGTACATCCCTCACCCAAGGACATTTCTTCCCCCCATTCCCATTTTACCTGACTCTAAAGCCAGTCACCCTGTGAACACAGCATGTGCAGTTGGGAATCTGTGTATGATTCTGATGTTTTTGGAGATCAGTTCTGTCTCTGTGGCACAGGCTGGGTCCCCAGGACATGAATGTCATTCACCACCGTCCTCGAAACTGCAGGCTTTGGTGATCCTCCAGCCTCATCCTCTGGTGTGGCCCTGATGACGGGCACCTTGATCACAGACACCCTGTTTGGATGGGTGCAGAGTCAGGGTCTCCCTGCATGGTTCAAGTTGGCCTTTGGCTCCTGCTCTCCACCCAAACTCTTGTCTTGGCCTCCGAGAGCATTGGGATTCCAGGCGTGGGACTCAGCGCCAGGCATTCTGGTTCATTTTCAATGAAGGATCAAGACCGGTCTCAGGGGCTAAGACTCGTCATCCCAGCATTTAGGGAGGCTGAGACCAGTGACCGGCCCTAGCCCACAGTCCAAGATTTGCCCAGGCAACTTGGCAAGACCTTGTCTGTACCCTCCAACCCAAATGAGCCAAGTGTGGTGTCACATGCTTGTCTTTCTGACTCCTCAGAAGGCTGGGGAAAAGTTCTCTGGAACCCGGCAAGCCAAGGCTGG
>NW_007156781.1:0-676 GCF_000164805.1 Carlito syrichta | reverse complement strand
TACTCAGCGACCGAGATGGGAAGACAGCCAGAGATACGCAGGTCAAGGCTCTGGGAGACATGGTCATGCCGCTGTGCCCCAACCTGGCCGACAGAGTCAGGCGACAAAAAAGATGCCTCCCAGGTGCATCATGATGGGCATCCACGGTTCCCCAGGGAAAGGTCTGTGTGGGAGGGGGACAATGGTGTGATCAGGAGAGGAAAGGGCACACCCCCCACCCTATGGTGGCATACCAGGCCACTGGAACCTAGGCTGGACGTGGCATTCCCCACCACTTTGATCGCTCTGTGCCCGACAGCTGCCCTAAATCGGGGCCGTATGTTCCACTAGCGCACACGTGTGTTTTCCGTGGGGCACGAGTGTGGAGGCAGGCCTTGTGGGATGCAGGGCCAAAAGTGCAGGATGGACGTGCCTGGTGGCCACCTTTGAAATCTCCCACGAGTGACAGGTAGGATAGTGCCTTTTCCTCTCCCATCCCTGAGCGTGACTTCTCATGCTGGGTGTCAAGGGAGATGGTGGTGGCATTGGTGGTGATTATTATTATTTGAAGTAGGAATCCCACTTTGATGGCCAGGCCTGAGTGCAGGGGCATGCTTACGGCTACCGAGGACTCTACTTGCTGGGCTCAGGTGATCCACCCACCTTGGCCCCCAAGTGACTGAAACCACAGGCCTGG
>NW_007156780.1:0-756 GCF_000164805.1 Carlito syrichta | reverse complement strand
CCTCGGGGAGGCTGAGACAGGAAGTTGGCTGGAGACTGAGAGCTGAGACCAGGCTGGACACCATAGCTAGCCCCCATCTCAGCCCCAAGCTAAGCCAAGGAAACCTTGGGTGAGAGCAGGCATCGTCGGTAGGATCGCCTGCAGCCCAGAGTTCAAGACCAGGCAAGAAGACCAGAATGTCGACCAAATGTAAAGCATGTGATTGCAGTAATTTTGGAGGCCCAGGCCTTGAGTATGGCCCAGGTTGTGTGCTTTGAGAGCAGCCTGGGCAACCTAGTGAGAAATGAAAAGAAAAGAAAGAAAGAAAGAAAGAAAGAAAGAAAGAAAGAAAGAAAGAAAGGAAGAAAGGAAGGAAGAAAGAAAGAAAACCATTCTCCTGCAAACTTTCCACCATCAGTCCTTCCCTCCCTGCCCCCCCACATGTGAGGGCACCCAAGCACAGCACCTTCAGGACCCAACTCCCCCAATGACTACCACGGCTTTGGTGTGGGAGTTCCAGAGGCTCCCTGGCCAGGATTCAGCCCTTCTCCTCTCTGAGGTGAGAAAGGTACCCCAGGCAGGCCAACCCTCAGACTCGGAAATGAGGACCATCTGTCAAGTAAGGCCAGGAACACATCCCTCACCAGGGGACAATTCTTCCACACGAATCTCATTTTTTGTGACTCTAAAACCAGTTGCCCTGTGAACACACCATGCACAGTTGAAAATATGTGTAGGATTCTAATTTTTTTGGAGACAGCTCTGGCTCTGTGGCCT